>NC_047019.1:3867151-3995210 GCF_902652985.1 Pecten maximus | reverse complement strand
AACTTAGAAAAATTGTTAATTTTGTGATTGACAGAGAATTTCAATTTCAATACACCGATATGAAAATAAAAAACGTTATTTAAGGATTAACATCAATTATTTTTTCTGTTATACAGTCATAACAGAAAAAACTGGAGTGTATTCTAAATAAACTCTTTTCTGTGATAAATTATTACGCAACGTCATCAGCCAATCAAAAATGACGTTACATTTCGCAACATCAAAAATTTTGTTATAGAGGTACAGTGGAACTTCGTTAACTCGAAGTCGACGGGACCACGAAAAAACTTCGAGTTATCCGAGTGTTCGAATTAAGCGAGTTATCGTTTTTGGTGAAAAGTTTGGTCAATATTTGTCAACATTATATAATCATTATAACTTCGCTCTGTCGCTCATCAGTTTAGTGTGAAGACTGGTCAATACATGTAAATATATATGTAATGTTTCGTTATGTCACTTGTTATTTGGTGTAGTTTTGCCGATATACAGTCACGATAAAGTTTCTTTCACTTAGTCATTTCAATAACGATCTGATGTGCAAGTCATGTTTGCAAAAGGTAAACGATAAAACGGAATTCGACAAAATAACAAGTTATTAATGTCAAAACAAATAACTGTTTAAGTTTAACACAGATTGCATACAAAACGTAACAGAACCATTACCTTTATTGGAAATATATAAAATACTGTTTGATCGGCCTACTTACTTTTTATTGATAACCACGCCATTTCCATGTGTATTAGCACCGGAAGTTGGGCTGCGCATGTGCGTATAAAATGTTACTGTAACTGAGTTGGCGTTTTATCCGATTTAATAGACAGCACTGACCGTTACAGTTGTACTCTGAACACCTCGGCAGTAATTACGCTATTGTTTCAGCAGTTTAAAGATTTAATAGGCGCCGGTGACTGTGTCATTCTACACCTGTAAAAACATCAGCCGGGTAGATCTACCGGTGTGTCAGAGATTAGTTCCGCTTGAGCGAACGGGTAGATGAGTTGTTGACTATCGTGTGTACTGATATCGGCGACCGCCTTGGGAAATTACCTGATGTAAGTAAAGCAGTACTTTTTATCACCAAGACTTGTTGTTATAAGATTCAACCGACAATTTCTTTTATGAATTTATGAAACACTTATAATAGCATGTAGGTTAGTAGTGCCGATATGTTCAGTATTACAAACGGAATTTAGCTCTTAAAAAATGTCGGCGTTTGCCACCGATCGACGAAAATTATACTTCGAGTTATTCGAACATTTCAAGTAGGATTTTTATTGTTGGGACCAAATTTTTACTTCGTATTATCCGAGTTTTTCGAGTTATCCGAATTCGAATTATCCGAGTTTTTTTTACTAAGATAAAGAGAGAATTCGGCCGGGACCGGCGAGGTACTTCGAGTTAAGCGGGGTATTCGAGTTATCCGAGTTCGAGTTAACGAAGTTCCACTGTATAACAAAATTATTTCAGCCAATGAAAATGCGTGTTTCATACAAAATTAAATTATTATCTAAAAATTATAGCACTTTACACTACATTAACCTTACCGCTTATAAAGCTTCTGGTTAAAGCTGCGTTACATGTACAGCATATATATGTTTTTATCTACGCATGATCTTATAATAAATATGTCTGATCAATATCTAGGAAATAGTAGCAAAAATTAGACATTCACATTAGAATGAAAACAGGTCTTTGTTCTTACCTTGCGCTGAAAGACTGTGGCAGGAGCTGAATGTCTCCATGTGTCCAGGTATTTGTAGAAAACATCCAGATCCAAGTCACTCTTGGAAATTGGAGGGATGTGATCCACAGCACATGCAATGCCTTAGCTTGCTTTAAGCTCCCTAACCATTTCCTCAAAGATCTTCATCCACTCACTAAAATCACTTCCCTTGACGATACCAGTTTATGTTGTATTGATTAAATATGTCTTTGTATGTTCCGTTGGTTTCACATCAATGTTTTTTTTTTTTTTTTTTTTTTAGATAGCCGTTCTTGTCATGAATTTCAGCGTAAAATTTGCCAAAGGTTTTATCAAACCTGTCAGGCTCAAATCTTTCAAAGTCCAAGTATCCATGTCTTTGGTTATCATTTGCAACATAGCACGCACTGTTATCACATCGTTTTAATTTGCGCTGTTACTTATTAGACCTTTATTAGGCTAGTGTTTATCTTATGATATCCATCTGTACACCACCTAAAATGTTTTTTAATTGATAATATGTCTTCAGTGAATATATTATCGACATAAACAGAACAATATCGTTCGTTGTTTATCTTTTAAACTTGTGTAACTTTTCCATGTTCGATGTCTATATGTGATCGTTTAGTATTTACTTGTGTCTTGATAAAGGGGTGGATTGCCTTGAAATTTCGATAATATACCTTTCTATACTGTTGTTATTGCTACATGACTAATTTCCTATTTCTAGTAATACACATCCAGCGAGCAATTCTGTTCGTTAGGATCAAGTACCTATATTTGACCATACCATCGATATATAGATACACTAGAGCTATCCTCTGTCAGACCTCTGTGAGACATACATACATAGATACACCACAGCTATCCTCTGTCAGACCTCTGTGAGACATACATACATAGATCTATACACCACAGCTATCCTCTGTCAGACCTCTGTGAGACATACATACATAGATACACCACAGCTATCCTCTGTCAGACCTCTGTGAGACATACATACATAGATACACCACAGCTATCCTCTGTCAGACCTCTGTGAGACATACATACATAGATATACCACAGCTATCCTCTGTCTGACCTCTGTGAGACATACATACATTATAGATACACCACAGCTATCCTCTGTCAGACCTCTGTGAGACATACATACATAGATACACCACAGCTATCCTCTGTCAGACCTCTGACACTCTGTGAGACATACATACATAGATACACCACGGCTATCCTCTGTCAGACCTCTGTGAGACATACATACATAGATACACCACAGCTATCCTCTGTCAGACCTCTGACACTCTGTGAGACATACATACATAGATACACCACGGCTATCCTCTGTCAGACCTCTGTGAGACATACATACATAGATACACCACAGCTATCCTCTGTCAGACCTCTGTGAGACATACATACATAGATACACCACAGCTATCCTCTGTCTGACCTCTGTGAGACATACATAGATACACCACAGCTATCCTCTGTCAGACCTCTGTGAGACATACATACATAGATACACCACAGCTATCCTCTGTCAGACCTCTATCAGACATACATAGACACACCACAGCTATCCTCTGTCTGACCTCTGTGAGACATACATACATAGATACACTATGGCTATCCTGTCTATGGCAGGATTCCACTTAGGGAAATCAATGTTCTTTGATTGTGCTGACTCCCAGTAAGCCCTGATGGCCATGTTATAATTCCCGAGAATTTGATAACAGATCCCAAGGAGTGTGGGAACTATCCAGAACTTTTGTCCCCCCTGTTCCTCATCATACTGGACCTGTTTCAGGTTGTGTAATGCTTTGTCACGTCCGCTGCTGTCCCCAAGCTCATGGCTACAAAGGAAGTTCAGGAACAGAGCATACGGTAGAGGTGGAATTTCTAGATATTTGTCTTTCATTCGCAGCTCTAGATAAAGATATGGGAAATGCATGTCCCCACAATGAAATTGAATGTATTTATTGTATATTTTCTGGAGTCTTTCTAATGGTCTGCCATGAGGTTGATGCCTGTACAATCGATGAAGATAGTTTTCATCTCTGTAGTTTGATGCTAGTTTCATTGCTTGTCTACTCATCTCTAGACATTTACCAAAATTTCCAGTCAGAAAATGAAAAGTTGCCAAATACAACACATCTGTGCCGAACAAAGCGTTTGGAGTCATCCAGTACTTACATTTCCTCAGTCTCCGGTACCGTGTCTTGTTTTCTGGTGCACTCCTGTTTTCAGGCAGATCTTTAGAGAACAGTTTTAATGCAAGACATCTCAGACTGTCCATAGCAGGTTTGTATGTGCATAATTCATCAATATCTGATTTTGATGTAGATAGAAAGTAAATTGCCCTATTGATGGTTCTGTATGTGGCAGATGTAAATGCTAAATATCCAAGAGCTGTCTTGTCTTGTTCCATAATATTTCTTTGCGCTGTCATTGGGCATACAAGGTCAGCCTGAATGGAGGGATTGCACAGATCCTCCCATATTGAACGTTTGAAGAAGTTTCCTACTGAGAGGCACATCCATTTCATCTGGCAGAAGTTGTCCAAGATGTCCAGTAGTATTTGTTGATTTTGTCCATGTACTTTCCTCTGGAACATGTTGTTGGCATTGATGAAGTAATTGGGACAGAATCCTGCCCTGACCCATGCAATCAGAATGTTGAAGCAAAACCAAAAACAATAAAAAAGGTTCTTGTCTTGCCAAAACATTTGGCTGGAATTCTCTATTGCATGAAACATGATTGTTTTTAGGAAGTAGGAACACAAGATGTCATCATCGCCAATAGTTTCTTTCAATGTCTGTTTAATTTGCTTTAAGAAATATTTCAGCAATGCGTATACTTTGACTTGAATGTGACTAAAAGAATGAACTAAGGATTTTTCTGCTGCTGCAAATGATATTCTCCATTGTAATAATGTATCTTTCGAGCATTTATCTCCAACTGGAACAAGATGGCATCCATTGTTTACAATCTTGTCTATCAAAGTCTGATGAGGCCATCCATACAGACGTGAACGTTTAATCCATTCATTTGCTTCCTTTGGCCAACTGTCACAATGAAAACAATTCACAATATCATTCGGTATCAATTCTTTATGATCTATCGCAGTAGCTGTACAACTGGGTCCATTGGATTCGTATTTTATATTTTGCCCTGTAGTTAAACGACTAATCAAGTCCTCTCTGAAGATATCACTTGAAATAAACAATGAATTCCTTATTCTAACTAATGAATTAATAAGGAGGTCATGTGACAGATTTAGCTGACCTATCTCTAAATGGACATATCCAGGTCGACAGTCTGCCTCTCTAATGTAAAAAATGGTTTTGTGTGCCAGGTGTTGCGGAATACTCTGATCAGGGTACATTACTGCTATAGCCTTGTTTACAATCATAAAGTCCGCATCTGACCCGTATTGATGACATCCTTCTCCAAAACTGCCAGTGAAAATCGTTTCTGAAACATTAGACAATTGTTCATGTAAGACTATTGCCCTCCTCTTTATGTTGATTGTCTCCTCTGTTCCAGTAAACTTCCTCTCCAGGTATGTGGACAAGAGCACAGACATCCACTCACTCTCCACAGAGTCCATTATGGTTATATACCTGTTAAAATATGATGTTCTTTCCTCAACCAGCACTCAGGATAAATAGTGTAGCCTATATGTAGCATTAATTACTCATTATGATAATTACAGATTAAAATTAATTTTTAAGTTTTTATTTACTTTTAATCCAAATTAGCTTCACATAAGAAAGGAAATCATCCGCAAAATAAAAAAAAAAAAAAAATAGTAACATTGAAGTCAATGACTCTAAAATATTGTTCTACAAACAGGACACTTGTACATTTTATACCATGAGAAAATACTTACTTGGCTACATAGATATCAGTGTGATGTTTAATTCTCCCCGACTATACATCACTGTTCGTTAGCTTGCAGCTTGATCGTTACTGAGAGACTGTCGTCTGCCTTCGTGTCTCTGAGACATAGTGTGTATATGCTGATAATTCATCCTTTTTTGCACCAACATTTATATAGATTTAGAGTACTTTTTAAGTGTATTTCAATTCAAATGTTTAAACTAACCAGAGGTCTTTATATAATGTCACGCTAGCATCAGGTTACAAAGGCCAAGGCCAGTTTTAAAGTGGACTGGCTACCAGGGATGCAACATTCAAGTGTTTATACATGACTAATGACAAGTGGGAATTTTCTTGTTTACGGAAACAAACATAAAAAATATACCGAAACGTGGGGAACACAAGTATGCTGATACTTCAGTAATTATCAGATCGCGGACATGTACCACACAGTACAAGTGTACACGTGTCCTCATGGAAAGTCTTCCTGCCTAACGAGAAACGGACACTCAACTAACACTGAATCATATGTATGATGATACCGACTGTTTGTTGACATACACGAGGAAGTTTTGTTTATTTCATCATTTGATTTCCCACCGAAACTTTCCGCTTACATATTTTAGAGTTTCAAGTTTCAGGGTTTTTGGATCAAAGCCAAGGTCAGTGTTATTGTTTTAGTGGGTGCCGACAGGTACTTGTATTTCCTTAAAATCCGATCGCGTGATTCCACAATAAACATAATTTATAAATTTGTAAATGGAGAAAAATGGTCTGTCTGAATCAAAGACACCTAACTGGTGTTTTTTTGTATGTATGCAGCTGTGCTTAACATGTCGAATACAGATCATTTCAGCTTCTTTCTAGTCATCCTGTATTTTGATTTTTTTTATGCATCCGGCAGAGAAGACATAGGCATCTATAATCACTTTATAATGAATTACTTTAACATTTTACTTCAGACTATTAGAAAACTGTGATCATGAAGTTATGTTGTAGCTTCATTTAACCATATTCAAAAGAAATGCATTGTGAGGTCTATTTAAAATATATTATCGTCTTTTTTTTCTCATTTCTTTGCTACTAGATGTCATTTCTGCTTTAAATATCGCCGCCCAGAAGTTTAAGTGGATTCCAGATTACCAGTACGAGATTCTTTCATCAGGGCAGTGGCTCTGTAAGGTAAACAATACATTGTACATACTACATACTGCATACCTGGTACTTATAAAGGAAACTCTTTATATGACATGAATACTTAAAATGACAATCCTGTATAAGGAATGATGTGGAAAAGATTTCGCTAAATAATGAACCTACTACCAATACTTACTCCTACATAGAGAATACATGGTCAGTGTCTTAAAATATAAGCTGTATTTTGGCGAGGGTAAAGAAAGACAAAAGTGGCGAGCCTTGGAGAGCCACTTTTGTCTTTCTGTCCCGAGCCAAAAATATAGCTTATATTTTAAGACACTGACCATGTATTCTATTTATCCTGCAACAGTCATGAAAATAATCATCAAAAATAATCATTTTGAAGTGAAACGGTGTCAAATATCACAGAAATATGTTTGTCTTTTAAACGTAGTTTCACTTTGAAGTGGGTCAGTCGAACTGACGCACGTGCTAAGATTCCAAAATACAGCTGTTTTCCGTCACTGCCGTATACAGCAAAAATATATACGGTGGGTGTATTCCGACAATGCGGTGGCAGTTGCAGGATAAAATATAATACTTCGATGATTCAGATCGGGTTTTTTTGTGTTCCTTATTAGATATTTACATTTTTGTTAATTGTCGAACCTCGAAGTCTTCCCTGATTGTGAACTAGTACTTTGTATCTAGATAACCCAGGGGCTTTTTACTGTAGTGGACTAGCTACAGACTTTGAATTATAAAGCCATTATTTCGACATGTACGGGTAATCCAACAGAGCGGTCAAAACATAGGAAATTTGAAAAAAGAAGGACCAAAGTCATAAAAAAGGTGTTTAAAAGATAAACTTAATCTCTAGAGAGCAATAGATATGGAACAATAAACACATTGCCAAAGATGTACCTTGAAGCAAATTATGCTAGCGCAATGTGAATGCTCAATGTCAAGGTCATAGTGACTTTTGAAATTGAAATGTGTTAACACTTGGCAATTGTGTAATAGACTTTTAGTGATGAATTAAAAAAAATGGGTATAACTCTTTGCAGGTTTTAGTTGATGGTAAAGAATATCAATCTATGCCATGTTACAATAGACAAGAAGCCAAGCTTGCAGCAGCTGAAGCATTTTTCGCTGGTCATCGGAGATCTGATAGTGATACTTTCGCAGATATACTGAAACATTGGATGGAAATGCCTGTTGACGCGACCTGCAAGGCAGATCATACAGGTACGTATGTCATGCTTTCATCAATATCTTCCTTAAAAACACTACTTGTGTAGAAAAGCTGGGCAGATTTTGGTCTTGAGCATTGTCAGTGAAAAGAATGATATTTCATCGTCTTGCTACGAAAAAAAGGTCATAAATTTTCACTGCCATGAAACTATATGGTGTTACTTTCCAACGGCCATGGCAGTATAATTTCAAATTTTAGTGGGTGGTCGAGTTGAGCATTGGTAACCCCTTTACCTTTCATCTAGGCGGCTGATTTCCAGATCGGAAGTGAATGACCTGTCCAACCACATGGGTTTTCTCCGGGTACTCCGGTTTCCTTCCATACTAAGGCCCATCTAGGCCAACAAGCGTGATTTGTATAAGTTGGTATAGCTAGTTTTGGAATTGTTGTAAAATAGATGAACTTGGCATTTTACATCAAATTTCACTTTAAAGTTTCACATTTAGATTTGTTGTTAAAAAATGTTAAATCCAACTTCAGCCAAATTTGGTATATAATTCGAACAGAGAGCGGTAGCCACACCCTTTCTTGAGAGAATATATCATTCACAATTCATGGTCCAGTGACTCTGGAAATCAGGGATGCTAGTAATCTGGAATTCAAAGATTTGCATCTAGCTCAGTTTCTCAAAAAATGTTATTTCAAGGAAACATGAAATATAGTTACATGGTAATAATTGACATTTCATTTCACGTGTAACATCTACCCAAGATACTGATATACCAACCCAAGATACTGATATACCAACCCAAGATACTGATATACCAACCCAAGATACTGATATACCAACCCAAGATACTGATATACCAACCCAAGATACTGATATACCAACCCAAGATACTAATATACCAATCCAAGATACTGATATACCAATCCAAGATACTGATATACCAACCCAAGATACTGATATACCCAACCCAAGATACTGATATACCAACCCAAGATACTGATGTACCAACCCAAGATACTGATATACCAACCCATGATACTGATATACCAATCCAAGATACTGATATACCCAACCCAAGATACTGATATACCAACCCAAGATACTGATGTACCAACCCAAGATACTGATATACCAACCCATGATACTGATATACCAACCCAAGATACTGATATACCAACCCAAGATACTGATGTACCAACCCAAGATACTGATATACCAACCCATGATACTGATATACCAATCCAAGATACTGATATACCCAACCCAAGATACTGATATACCAACCCAAGATACTGATATACCAACCCAAGATACTGATGTACCAACCCAAGATACTGATATACCAACCCAAGATACTGATATACCAACCCAAGATACTAATATACCAATCCAAGATACTGATATACCAACCCAAGATACTGATATACCAACCCAACATAATAATTAGGCGCCGCGGTGGCCGAGTGGTTACGGTGTCCCAACACTTTATCACTAGCCCTCCGCCTCTGGGTTGCGAGTTCGAAACCTACGTGGGGCAGTTGCCAGGTACTGACCGTAGGCCGGTGGTTTTTCTCCGGGTACTCCGGCTTTCCTCCACTTCCAAACCTGGCATGCCCTTAAATGACCCTGGCTGTTAATAGGACGTTAAACAAAAACAAACCAAACAAACGTGTAATGCCATGTCTTCAACTCTAATTTGGTCATTTGTACATACAACTGTATTTACATGTTTGCATAATTAGGTAATGACGATGTTTTATTCTTGATCGGTTGGTTTGTATCTACAAAAAATCAGCTCAAGAAGTGCATGGATTTCATGTAAATTTAGTATGTAGATTCATATCAACCTAATTTGAATTACAATTTATGCAAAAGATAATTTTCAGCAGTACTATCTTTAGATACTTAGTATTTAATTGTCTACACCAAATTAATGGCTATATATGTAAAGCATGCCTTGAATCAGGTAATACACAATATGCAAGTTACTTACTTGTTTACATATGGCAAAAAAAAAAATGAAATTCAGTTAATCGAATTTTGTGTTTTTGTTTGATAATGTCTCATCTACGACAGCTCAGTCAGAGCGCCGGCCGCATAACCTCAGGTGAGGTAAGGTAGTCACCAACTACAACAAGGAGACTCCGCCTGAAAATGGCCCTGCATGGCTGTTCATGGGGCGATAATCAAAAAAAAAACAAAAAACAAACATCTTACTATAATACTTATAATACATTGTTAGTCTCTTTAAACTGTAACAGTTAGCAATAATATGTCTTTAGAAATTTCTTAAATTAAGGACCATATTTCCACAGAATAATTTTTTTTTTTTCAAGAGACCATTTATAGAGTTGAATTCTCATAAAGAAAATGCCATTGTCACTTACAAATTAAGATCTTCAAAAAATGCTAAGTGAAAGTTTCTGATGCACTTAATATAAGTCAAAAGAGTGTGTATATGTTTTCATGGATGGCAGTGTATTTTAGTGATTTATTTTTCCAGACTATAACGAACACTTTCCAGAAAGATTTCTAAATCACATCTGTACTAAAAGGAAGTGGTCAAAACCAGTCTATCAGCTGGTCAGCCAAACAGGTTCAAACAAACACTGCCAGTATTTGTATAAGGTAAGTTCTCCACTTAATGCAATGTTATATAGGTGACTACATAACATTTTACAAATACTTTTAAATATTACAATCTTCATCAATGTATGGCTATTTATTTCCTGTTCAATAATAGCCCTATACTGAGTAAATTTGAAATGGACATTTACACAATTGTTGGACTATTCACCACAATTAGTGCCCCTCCCTCTATATGCACCTCTGGGTCACGAGTTCGAAACCCACGTGGGACAGTTGCCAGGTACTGTTTGTAGGCCGGTGGTTTTTCTCCGGGTACTCCGGCTTTCCTCCACCTCCAAAACCTGGCACGTCCTTAAATGACCCTGGCTGTTCAAAGGACGTCAAACAAAATAAACCAAACTAAACCTATAAGCACCCCTCCCCTTTCCGGTGGAGAAATTGAAATTACATAAATGGCCCTCCTAAACAACTTCAAAATAAGTCATATAACTTATATTTCATATGTAGAGACTTAAGTTTAATGATCAAAGCTGGACTCCTGTTAAGTCTTAGGCATCTGGTCACAACCCATCATACTTTTTTCTTGCGGACCTTTAAGATTTTTTGTCCATAACATAGATCTAGTAACCTCAATAAGCGCTCTGTCTAGGCACTAATCACAGCGAATACGATAAGCTGATCATTTTGTTACCAAAGTACAAGATCTATTTTGCTATTAATGAAAGTACAAATGTACTTGATTATGATTGGTTGACTAGTATTGTCCAAAAAATCATTTGATTTAAACCACATTTTCTATCAAGAGCCGAGTTGTACATGTCCTATATGGTTCGAAAATTAAAACTGAACAAAAAACACAACCGATATGTTTCTGACCAAACCTAAATAAAGGACCTAACTGCAAGACTTAAAATTGGTGATACAAAATTATAGAATTTTACTTGTAATTTATATATATATTTTTGATAACTTAATTCTCCTGACAATAAAAAAAACAGTACTTATTGCAATATTAGTATAAATGAATTCAGAAACAAAGTTCAATTTCTTACTTTAATGAATTTAAAAAGTGTTGTGTGACACTCATTATGGTACACCTCATATTTTCTCTATTTCACAGGTTGTCATACACAAGAAAGAGTTCTATGGAACAGCAAAACCTACCAAGAAAATGGCCAAGAAAGATGCGGCCAAGTTCTGTATAACAGAGCTGAAACATATCGGTTATATTTCTCCTTAAAATCTAATTATACCCCCTCAAGAAAGCTTATACATTTTATACCACTTGATAAAAAGTTATATCAATTAACACTTGTTGTGCACATGTATATGGTAGTATGGGTGTGATATCGATGAGATTACATAATTGTAACGGTGTGGTCTAGGGGGAGATAATTTGTAACTCGTATTGTATGAGTTATCCCCCTTTCTAGAATTCTCTTCATACAAGGACATGGAACTGGCCTCAGACCACAATTATACTTTGTACACGAATGTAGTACATATTGAAATTTCAGGACTGTTGCTAAATATTTTTTCCTGACTTAGCTGTTACAGATATGGACATAATTTTAGCATAGATTTATAGTGCAATATTTAATCTAGTGGCAGAATTTTGTTTTGACACCATTTTCATGTTTGTTTGTGAGGCAGGACACGGGGAGTTATAAGGCTTGAGTAGTAATATTTTGTGATTTTCCGGATTTTCCTACAATATAATAGGGTGGTTACACTTAAATATTAATAACTTTGTTAAATGCCGGTCATGGGGTACTTTCCAGCTCACTGTATGTTCAGCTTGAATAGTTCTACACGTGATGTGAAAGCCAGATTTTTTGCAAACTTCTGAAATATTTTAATTTCGATTTTTCTTTGGTAGAACAAAGAGGGAAATTAATTGTGGTCTGAGGCCTGCATTGGAAACATGTGTTTGCGTTTTATCTACGAAGATGTCATGTGAATGATAAGCGAGTTCCCCACTCACCTCACACATTGACATAACACACTGCTGATATTATCATTACATCACTTGTGTTGTTTTATCAGAGACGTACATGTATATACACGATATACAAGTCTCTGGTTTTATCAAACAAAATGTTGCTTTCTATATTCTATCTATTTAATTTTTGGTTCAGATCCAAATGAAGCAAAGGCAGAGCAAGTCGTTATTTTTGTTTCACATCTGAAATTTACATTGTAGCTTTTTAATCAATGCATGGTGAATTAAGTATATTTAAATAAAAAAAAAATTAAATATCAGTATAAAACTATGGTTTGATTAAGCCCTGGTTTATTTTAGTGTCTTTTCCACTTTAACATAGCAAGTATCATTTAGCGTCGTCAGATTCTGAAATACATTAGCCACTATAAATTTCTATAAATGTATTATATGTATGTAAAATTATATAGGGAAAGGGCTTAATATAAGTTTGATAACTTGTGCCCAATTCCCATGTATATATTAAGATACAATAAAATATGTTTAAATCAAATAAATTTCTTTAATATGTTCTTTTCTCCTTTGCCGTCAACCGGATTTGTTCAAATAAATGAGAAATTGACACACTTCCAAGATCACAAGACAACAATTTTAAATACAAGTTTTATGTAATTGTATTTGCTTGATAGCATATTTGGTTTTGAAAAAGCTATCAAATTAAGAAAAAACAAGAAATCAGCAAAAGACCATGTATGTGTTACATTAACTGGGATAACGTAGCTCTGGACGACGGACGGAATATTTCTGGCAGATGGTTGTTGGAGAGCAGGGTTAATTGCATATTCGATCTAGTGTTGCACATGTAGCTGAAAGCAGAGAAAACAACCTTCTGTTTTAATAATAACCTTTGACTTTGTCTATCCAAAGCAAGCAATTTCAGTGAGGTAGAAGTGGTGCAATTTGAGTTCAGAAAGTTTTAATATAGCAGTCTTTTTATTTGGCCTTAAACCAGAAAAAATAACCACACGTACAGGACTTTCTGTAAAGGGCCGTTTGATGGAATTTTGTTCCAACGACAAAGAACGGTGCCATCACCCTGATCCATGCATGTAACATTTCCCAGCGGGAAAAAAATATGATATTTTATAAGGTCATTGATATCAAATGTATTACAAAACTTTAAATCATCATTATCGAATGATCCGTAGGTACAATGTACGTTCGAGAGTATTCGCCTAAAATTTCCTCAAATGTCCTCAAATGCAACTTTGCCTGGTCTAGAGAAGAAATAAGTTATGTGGTAGACTATATATAATTTGCAGACATTCAAAATGAATAAAATTGTATCACTTTCTAAGTCGGGGGAACGAATTGGGATGAAAGCTGTTGTTTATCAATTTTGTTTAATGTAAACTTGCTTAAAGTAATTCTAAAATGTATTTTACCTTGAACTTCAGATAAATGTCACATTATTGGTACCGCATTGGGAGCGATGCCAATTTTCTTGTTCCTTCATCAGTGATAATTGTATAGGCATTTTACTTGAACACAATGCATGTGTCGGAATACATGTATATATGCTTATTTGCTATGATCACGGATGAAATGGGTTTTCATTGACCTCACTATCAGAGAATTCCTGTCCATCCTCGGATTTTTGGACGAGATCCGTGATTACAGCGATCCTAAATTTCAAATCGACATGAAAAACACCAGATTCACTGCAAACAAATCCTGTTTACTACTTTACGGAATAAGGCCCAGTTCTCCAAGCTACTTCCAACAACTGACGCTACCTTTATAACATGCAACTTGGAACTTTATTGCCACAATTAAAAATATTCTTAACGTATTTCACGATTTATTCGGCGCACTTTTTCGCTTTGTCGCCGAAAAAAACAAAAAGCAAACAAACAAACAACAAAAACAAAAAAAAACCCACACCGTTTTCTGCATTTATCAACATGCATAAGTACAGCAGCTCCTTGTCACAGTGACAAATTGAAAAAAGTGCCATTGTACTGTCCAGAAAGAAGAAGGAAATGCCATTTTAAAAACATCTAAAACGGTAGTAGTTGTGGCGCCTCAATTGAAATAGTTGGGTCATGACGTGTTGTAATTGGATTGAGAGACAAGAGTTGATGAATTGCTTTCTGCATCAAGTAGTTTATTCAAAGAAACAATAAATTCGAAAAGACACATTGGTCTAATTTCGAACCAAAAGCAATAACATATGGAACTAAGCAATGTGAGAGTATACATGTTATATGAGGCTTCCTAAACAAACGAGACCAAGTTTTTATCCTTTAACTTAAAAAAACCAAGGTCAGTGATGAACGAAAAGCCTAATCCTAAATCTTTATAAACCGCTAAATCAGTAACATCAAAGCACTAGTCGGTATGACACAAGGGGAACCCGGATACGTGGAGGGCATTTAAATTTTATATTTTATAAATAATACTTTGTGCGCTTCGAATCGGTTTAAGTTTCTTTCTTTTTCTCCCACACTGCCTTGTCTCGATATTTGGTATATGCAACGGGTATATATTCTTTGTAAGGCGTAAACTTTGACTTGATTGTCAAATACTTGTCGTTCGATACACTTCGGTGGTGTTCGTTGATCTGTAACGGTATCCGCCTCTTTCGGTGATGTTCCACATTCATCCATCCCCCGCCAACACGGACCATCACTGCCTCACGTTTTGGTAAGTTCTGTAAAATGAAATTGGTACAGTACATTGCAACATCGCTAAGGGTTACACACGAATACCGCTTTAACATGGTCGTAAAAAAAGACGTAACCATGATTCTAGTCGAGGTTACAGGGGGAAAAAACTCCGACCCAAATCATAATTCTAAGTTACCAAATACAACACCCTAATCGGAAACAGCACATGCAATTCATATAAGAAACATAACACTCGGTCTTGAATCGCAATTTAACACCCAAATAGATCACCTCGACTCAAACCTCTAGTATACGACACCCCAACCGGAAAAATTGTTTCGACTCGTAAACGGAAAACAATTACCTTATACACCCATAAATATATGATATTATACATGTACATGTATATCATGGTTCTATAATACTTGTATTTAAATGATAGCTGCTATTTCTGTTATGCTAAGCAGTTTAGGAGTGGGACGGCCATTTCTTCTGTTATCAGTTTAATGTGACCGGGTGGGGGTGTCAATGACGTATAGCTAGACCTGTTTTGATGTGTACGCATATGGGGAAAAATTAAAAAAAAAAACAACAACAACAAAACAATGACAATTAAAGCTTCAGGTTTTTTTTTTCTTTGAAAATTATGTGTACGCACTTGCGTACCCGCGTATAGGAAGCTACGCCCCTGGGTGTCCTGCTGAATGTTTCAGCAGTGTGCTTCGGTACAACGTGCATGCAGTACTAAAAAGTCACACATTGGACATGAGGAGGCCGTCCTTAAATGACCATAGCTGTTAATAGGGTTTGTTTGTTTGCTGGGTTTATCGCCCCGAGAACAGCCATGGCCATTTTGAGGCAAATTTCCCTTGTAGTAGTTGGTGACTACCTCACTGAACAACATACGGGAGGCCAGTTGCATGCCATCCAGAACAATTAGGGTAAGGTGTCTTGTCCAAGGACACAACCACGACTGCACAGATCGACCGACCCGTTTCTCAGCTTCTCAAGAAACACAAACCAATGCGAGTAGGGAGCGTCGAATCACACAACTCGGATCTTAACCTGAGGTCACGTGATCGACGGTTTAACCGACGGTCCCACAATGTTGATTAATAAGGCGTTTAGCAGTAAAAACCAACCAAATAAGCTCACCTAAATATCACCACTTTACTCAAATGGTATAGAAACAATGATATACAACTGTATAAATACTTACCTTTAATGGAAACATAGGACGCGGTGGAATCGGTTTATGTTTGTATGGAGGGGGTATTTCCGGTTCCGGTTTGTACATGATGAGTTCCCGTTCGCGATGAACTGTATCCTGTATGTGAAGTGGACGATCCCCAACGCTATCAACAAATGGACCTTCAGTAGGATCAATATCGGAGAGTATAGCGGTCTTATAATTGTCCAGTTTAGGTTTCTCACCAATATATTTCAGAACTTTGGCTCTTTGTGGCTGTGGTTTTACTTCCGGTGGCTTGGGAGGTTTAGGAAGAAAGACAACAGGTGTACTTTCTGTGGGTTTGGGTTCGATTTCCAGCTCGACTTTTTCTCTTAGAAATATCTTCCGTGTACTCCTTGTGACTTTTTTGTCGTTTTTTGTGTCCGGTGGAGGTGTGTCATGACAAGAATGGACGGACGTGAGATTCTCTGATGAGTCGGACAACTCTGACGAATCGTCTGTAGAATATTCCTCGTAATTCTTTGGATCTTTTGGACTCGATTTGACCTGTTTAGTAGCGACAGATTTAGGTTTAATTTGTGGTCGTGATGGTGACATCACTGCAGGAGGCCTACGGCGGGGTGTCGCCCATCGTTTGTTATCGTCTTCGTCTTCGTCATTATCATCGTCGTCGTCATCATCATCATCATCATCATCATCATCATCATCATCATCATCATCATCATCATCGTCTTCATCATATTTTTTCTCATGTGTTTCCTCTATTACACTCTCCGTTGTGTCTGAAGCCGATTCGCTTTCCTCACTGGAGGCGTCGTGACAACGACACGTCACGACGCTTGCCCCCCAACAGCATGACGTCACCACGACGTCTACACAACCACAACAACACTTGTCCACAACATAATCAACGGATTCGTCGTCTTCGCTTGACTTCTTTTCCCGCGGTACGTAATCAAGTCTCGGAGGGGAGTTATCCACCCCTGCTGAATCATGTCTGTCTCTGTAAGTATTGCCTTGCGGTACCCTTTGATAATGGTGACCACCATTCCTCAAGCTCGACCTAGTCCAAGCAGCCGACTCGTCATACCGTCGGCCGACGACCTCTGGTTGCCATAGATGTCGCGCGCGTCGAGAATAATTTCTTCCCGTCATCCAAGTCACTGTCGTGAACCTGGTGAGGCTTCACGTACGTATTCCGACCATAAAGAGGCTCAACTGGCGTGTACCTGTACCGGACACGTGTGCCTCTACTAGCGGGCGCACGTGCATAGCCATCACTGATATAGTCAAAACGAGTACTTCCGGTACTGTTCAAGTCGGAAAAATCCCAACCCACCGATTTCTGTCGTCGACGTCCATCGGAAACTCCGGAGAATAGAGAGTAGCTGTCCCGGTAATCGTGTTGGTAGCGACGGGGGTAAGGAGTTCGAGTCCCGCTCTGATAGTTGATGTCACTCAGCCCGGAGGCAGCAGCATGGCTGTGTCGGTTCGCATGCACCATGGCTCATGGAACTGAGCAAATGCCGATATTCATAGAGGATTTCTGAATTAACGGTTTCGGATTTCAACTCTGCAATCCTATAGTAATCCCAGTGTATGGTACGGCCAACAAATCAAATCCAAAAGTAGTTAATTTTCGTCTCTACGTAGTAGTATCATCATGAAATATTTTTGTATGTCTCTTCGGTTGTCATAACTAAAATGTTTGACCTAATTCCAAAGATTTTACAGCGTACGAGCATGAATGTGGTCCTGTTTTGAAGAACAGTCCTGGCCGATTCACAGGCTTGGTACAAAGACGTATCTGGCTGTGTTTTATATCGTATCTTGGGGAGATCTGTGTATTCACCAGCCATTGTTATTCAGATAAGCGATCGTTTGTCTTGTGTAAATGTGATCAAGTGTATTTATATATGTATACAGTACAGTTCGGGCTAACCTATCTCTGGAAACAATAACATTATATACACATACAATATGCAAATTGTACATTTCTTTTATTATTTAATCGCAAAACATTCCAGTTTACACTTTTGACGTACATGTTTAACACAGGGGTACGCCACAATAAATAAAGATATCAATAAGAGTACTAATACTAACAATACTGCAATATGCTTGGGACTAGTACATGTATCTAGAGCCCTGTGTTGCACTCTAGTACATATTTTTGGCACAAAGATAATGTAGTTTATTGCCCCGTCTTGAGCCAGGTCCCTGTGTCGTATTTTGTTATATGTATTTGGGTACTGGTACTATTATAATTAAGAACACTGTCTCTTCTTGGCTCTGGACCCTGTGTCGTATTAAAATTCATGTAGTTGTGTATCATTATAATGTAGAATACTACCCGGGCTTGTGTCTGTCCCCTGTGTCGTATTAATTATAGTACAGGTATTCGGGTACTATTATAATGTAGAATACTGCCCGGTATTGTGTCAGGCCCCTGTGGCGTATTATAGTACAGGTATTCGGGTACTATTATAATGTAGAATACTGCCCGGTATTGTGTCAGGCCTCTGTGGCGTATTATAGTACAGGTATTCGGGTACTATTATAATGTAGAATACTGCCCGGTATTGTGTCAGGCCCCTGTGGCGTATTATAGTACAGGTATTCGGGTACTATTATAATGTAGAATACTGCCCGGTATTGTGTCTGGCCCCTGTGGCGTATTATAGAACATGTATTCGGGTACTATTATAATGTAGACTACTGCCCGGTATTGTGTCTGACCCCTGTGGCGTATTATAGAACATGTATTTGGGTACTTTTATAATGTAGAATACTGCCCGGTATTGTATCTGGCCTCTGTGGCGTATTATAGTACAGGTATTCGGGTACTATTATAATGTAGAATACTGCCCGGTATTGTGTCTGGCCCCTGTGGCGTATTATAGAACATGTATTTGGGTACTATTATAATGTAGAAAACTGCCCGGTATTGTGTCTGACCCCTGTGGCGTATTATAGAACATGTATTTGGGTACTTTTATAATGTAGAATACTGCCCGGTATTGTATCTGGCCCCTGTGTCGTATTATAGAACATATATTTGGGTACTATTATAATGTAGAATACTGTCCGGCTTGTGTCAGGCCCCTGTGGCGTATTCTAGTACAGGTATTCGGGTACTATTATAATGTAGAATACTGCCCGGTATTGTGTCAGGCCCCAGTGTCATATTCTAGTACAGGTATTCGGGTACTATTATAATGTAGAAAACTGCCCGGTATTGTGTCTGGCCCCTGTGGCGTATTATAGAACATGTATTCGGGTACTATTATAATGTAGAATACTGCCCGGTATTGTGTCTGGCCCCTGTGGCGTATTATAGAACATGTATTCGGGTACTATTATAATGTAGAATACTGTCCGGTATTGTGTCAGGCCCCTGTGCCATATTCTAGTACAGGTATTTGGGTACTATTATAATGTAGAATACTGCCCGGTATTGTATCTGGCCTCTGTGGCGTATTCTAGTACAGGTATTTGGGTACAATTATAATGTAGAATACTGCCCGGTATTGTGTCGGGCCCCTGTGTCGTATTATAGAACATATATTTGGGTACTATTATAATGTAGAATACTGCCCGGTATTGTATCTGGCCTCTGTGGCGTATTCTAGTACAGGTATTTGGGTACTATTATAATGTAGAATACTGTCCAGTCTTGTGTCGGGGCCCCTGTGGCGTATTATATAACATGTATTCGGTTACTATTATAATGTAGAATACTGCCCGGCTTGTGTCAGGCCCCTGTGTCATATTCTAGTACAGGTATTCGGGTACTATTATAATGTAGAATACTGCCCGGTATTGTGTCAGGCCCCTGTGTCATATTCTAATACAGGTATTCGGGTACTATTATAATGTAGAATACTGTCCGGCTTGTGTCAGGCCCCTGTGTCATATTCTAGTACAGGTATTCGGGTACTATTATAATGTAGAATACTGCCCGGTATTGTGTCAGGCCCCTGTGTCATATTCTAATACAGGTATTCGGTTACTATTGTAATGTAGAATATATATATTGTCCGATATTGTGTCAGGCCCCTGTGTCATATTCTAGTACAGGTATTTGGGTACTATTATAATGTAGTATTGTGTCTGGCCCCTGTGTCATATTCTAGTACAGGTATTTGGGTACTATTATAATGTAGTATTGTGTCAGGCCCCTGTGTCATATTCTAATACATGTATTCGGGTACTATTATAATGTAGAATACTGCCCGGTATTGTGTCAGGCCCCAGTGTCATATTCTAGTACAGGTATTCGGATACTATTATAATGTAGAATACTGTCCGGTATTGTGTCAGGCCCCTGTGTCATATTCTAGTACAGGTATTCGGTTATTATTGTAATGTACAATATATATACTGTCCGGTATTGTGTCAGGCCCCTGTGTCATATTCTAGTACAGGTATTTGGGTACTATTATAATGTAGAATACTGTCCGGTATTGTGTCAGGCCCCTGTGTCATATTCTAGTACAGGTATTTGGGTACTATAATAATGTAGTATTGTGTCAGGCCCCTGTGTCATATTCTAATACATGTATTCGGGTACTATTATAATGTAGAATACTGCCCGGTATTGTGTCAGGCCCCAGTGTCATATTCTAGTACAGGTATTCGGATACTATTATAATGTAGAATACTGTCCGGTATTGCTAGTACCTGGCCCCTGTGTCATATTCTAGTACAGGTATTTGGGTACTATTATAATGTAGTATTGTGTCTGGCCCCTGTGTCATATTCTAGTACAGGTATTTGGGTACTATTATAATGTAGTATTGTGTCAGGCCCCAGTGTCATATTCTAATACAGGTATTCGGGTACTATTATAATGTAGAATACTGCCCGGTATTGTGTCAGGCCCCAGTGTCATATTCTAGTACAGGTATTTGGGTACTATTATAATGTAGTATTGTGTCAGGCCCCAGTGTCATATTCTAATACAGGTATTCGGGTACTATTATAATGTAGAATACTGCCCGGTATTGTGTCAGGCCCCTGTGTCATATTCTAATACAGGTATTTGGGTACTATTATAATGTAGTATTGTGTCAGGCCCCAGTGTCATATTCTAATACAGGTATTTGGGTACTATTATAATGTAGAATACTGTCCGGTATTGTGTCTGGCCCCTGTGTCGTTTTCTAGTTTAGGTTTGGGTACTTTTATAATGTAGATATATGTACTTAATTCATGGCCGACTAGTCATTTTTGCCACAAGAAAAGGTGGAATGGAGAAAGTTTGGTAATAATTTCTCTAGACCAAAGTGAGAATTGTAATTAGGGAAACCGTTTGTTGAAAAGAGATGTTGCACTAGCCCGAATACTGACATCTGATTTGTTGACACAGTTTGGTTTGTTTTTGTTTAACGTCCTTTTAACAGCCAGGGTCATTTAAGGACGTGCCAGGTTTTAGAGGTGGAGGAAAGCCGGAGTACCCGGAGAAAAACCACCGGTCTACAGTCAGTACCTGGCAACTGCCCCACGTAGGTTTTCGAACTCACAACCCAGAGGTGGAGGGCTAGTGATAAAGTGTCGGGACATCTTAACCACTCGGCCACCGCGGTTGACACAGAACAACCCTCGATGTTGAATATTATGAAATAGGAAGTGTTTCACGTACATTCCGTTTCACACTTAGCATCCATGCATGTGTATTACTAATTAATATAATCTTCCTTGTAACAAGCATTTTCATTGGCTTTAAAGGAAATGACGTCGTCGTTTGTAACGTCGCATTTCACTGGCTGATACAGCGACAATAATAATTTCTCACAGAAAAGAGTTCGTCAATAAAAGTGGATTGCCACAGGATTGTGTAGAATTAATTAGATAATAAGGATTAACTTGAAATACAAAATGTAAATATGTTATGCTATTGATATACTTAAAAAAAAAAAAAAACCAAAAACCAAAAAAAACCCGGATAGTACTCTCAGCATAAATCGCTTCGTTTTTTGTTTTTGTTTTTGTTTTGTGTTTTGGCTTCAAATAAACTTTAAAAATGTGAAAAATATATTCATGTTAAATAACTGCTTCAATTTCCCTAACCACACACGGATATACATGTATGTCTAACAGAAGGACAGGTATGCAATTGAGCGTCAACTCTTCAAAGTGAAAATGTTAATTGTACCTTTATATGTTTTCTCTTTGTAAACATATATTGATTTCAAAAAGATTCTGTAAATTTTGGAATGTTCGGACATCTCGTATTAGAAACGATACTCTGAATACGGAAAGTGAATGAATCAGAGGAAAAAATGAGTTCAATGACTTTCTCAGATTTTTCGTGATTGAAAAGTGTCTCCAACATTGGTTGTGACCCGGATTCCTTTCTTATTATGATATACAGCAAGACAGAAATAAATATATTATTTTCACGAAATTAATTATATACTGTTTTATAGGAACGATCCCATGTGTTAGTGTCCAGATAGTGTTTTTTACAGTTCAAATTTGTAACACACAAATAAACTCCAAGATCTACGAATTTTCATTTTACATTTATTATCACTATAAGCATAATCTAATCATGATAAAATTGGGTAAGCTTTTGATTCAGTTAAGATATCTATATAAATAACAAATGACAGCAATACGTATAGCCCGAGTTTCCTCTGGCCCTGACATCATGTCCAGACATGGTGCCAGGGCCAGAGGAAACTCGGGCAACAATATGTAATATAATAACGTTACCTGAGTATATTGAAGTTATCACTTATCAATTAAGTATCGTCTAACAAACATTTTCAGACCTTCATTGTTGATGATTAAATATCAATTCTGATAGACAGACACTTAAATAAATACTTCTGTGATGTCAATTTGATTACTTGCTAGATATTAAAAACAACTGTAGATAAAAGTGTTTCTTGACAACATGTTTTCTTATAAGTCTCTTTTTGAGAGCAAACTAATTAAAAAAACGCTTGAAATCGACATCAGTTGTTTTATTTATGACATGAGTTGAAACATGAATTTAGATGTTCCATATTCAAAAATACTTTCGACCGCTATGTATTCCTTGTAGAAGAATTTACAGAATGCATTTGTACTAAAATTAACAATAGTAGAATTTTGTAGAATTGATGGCAGGGAAAATATTGTGGCTATCGATTCGAATATGTCCTTCTTTTTACTCGATCATTGTTAGATGTGCATGCTGTTTGTGCAGAAATAAATTACATAGTAATAAATTTCATGAAATATATGTTCTAAAAATTAAAGAGTTCTTATATTCCCGAAAAGTGTCTTTTCATGAATTATCTAGAATACATGTTAGACACATTGAAAATGAACACAAAGAAGCCTTTGTAAAGCAAAAATGAACACCTTGAAGGAAAGTTCGCGGTAGAAGGTTGGATTAACGAGCTCTGGTTCCATGACAGTTTACATATTTTGATTTTATCATCAATTCTATACAGAGGTGTGGATGTACATAAGTGATATTAATTTTTTTTTAATCCGGAAAGTGAAACATTCAAATAATCCGGAATCCGGAATAACGAAACTCTACTATATGAAATGTTTTCGCCGTTTAATATTAATACTGATGAAATGGAGTACGTATATATTTGTGCTGCCACTAAACCTACCCATTAGTTGCGTCGAGTATATATATCAATATATTTCATAAGTTTAAGAATCATAAATTATGCTAGACATAGCCTTGTTTCCTTTTTCGTAATATCATATTGACTAACGGTAAACACCACAGAAACACGATACATTCTCATACTATTTTGAGTTAAATATAAGTTGTCTTTTATCAATCAACCCACATTATGTAAAAGAGTGTTACTACGGAATCATCCATATCAGTATGTACACATGTAGGTCTGTGGCACGTGCGTTTCCCACAGCAGTTACAGTTTAAGGACGAATAATATCCAATCCTTCATTTAAGTTCGGACTATCTCGTGTTCCAAGTTCGGAACCTTGGTCCGCCAAAGAAAGCCTTAACCGGATCAGGTCTGTCGAACAAAAGAACATCACTTTTCATGACTAGACAATATACATTACTGTGCCAATGTAATATTTTCCGAATAGTCATTCAGGACGTATCTGTTTTGCATACTACTTATTTATACACACTTCCGGTTAGCGGAGAGTAGCATATTCCCGAACTTTGAGTCTGTATATAGTAGCTGGTGTAGTTTAAATATTGCAGAATTCTTTCATCTACTCTGGCGAAATCAGCGTGCATTCTTTAGCAACTTAACAACTTTGCAAGCCGATTTGAAACACCAGTCTACTTCCGTTTCCGGTGATTGGTACACCGATATACTTCCGGCTCCGTCAAGCTAGTCTCTACATTAATTCAACAGACGGGTTACAATATTCCTGGAAAAGTTGTTTTCGTTATCGTACTGTATCACTGACGGGTCCCATGGACCCCGGACAACCTCCTTTCGATATCGGGCTGAATTTCTGCATGACTCCGTCAATCCATTCTCTAAGTGAGTTTAACAGACGGGTCCCAGGGTTCCCGGACAATCTCTTCTCTGTATTTCCGGTACGCGATTGGCACGTATTTCTTTTTGGTTGCGAAGCGGGATTTGATGAAGAGAAATTTGTCACGGTTTGCGTCGCGGTTGTGCTCGTAGACTTTGAGGGGTATATGGTGGTTACGATGATGCTCCACCTTCATCCAGCCTCCTCCAACACGGACCATCATCGACTTTCCCTTCGGAACAGGCTGTAAAGAAAAAAATATAATGTGTTAACATGTTAAACGTGTTGTAAAAATCGCTAGGAATTAAGAATTTTTTTTTTCTTCTTCTTTTTTTTTAAGACTAAAACAGTGTATAATTTATGCCAATAGGCTAAAAATAAGCGCCTTAATTTCAACGCAACAAGGCATTTGTTAAGAATTGGCAAAGATAAGATATCAACTACAAAAAGCAGACTAGGGATCTGCTACAGTCGCGTATAGTATCAGTGCATGTAACTACATTCATATACGAGTTACTTCCCTTTAAGTGAACAAAAACAAAATGTTTTCACAATGACTTCGGACAAACGATTGGCTACAGGAGAATGCCTATAGTAGGCGCCAGTGAGGAAAATTCCTCTTAAATCATCTTTTCAAAATACCAGTTAAAACAAAAATATAAAAAAAAATCCAATATTTTTTTTTTTTTTTTTGCTTTTTGTCCATACTGCAGGCTATTCTCCTGACACAATGTCTGTTTTTGGTTTTTATTTGTTCTTAAAACTTTCACATCTTGTCAGGTTTCCAGTGAGTTACACAATGAGACACTTACGTTTACGTTAAACAGTGCTGTGGCCGATTTAGTGTAGACCTGCAAAATTATGTAACACAGTGAGTTAAGGTGATATATTAAATTCAATCAATTAGGTGAAACTCCCTCCACAGATAATCTTCGCTAGCCATGGCTTCTGATTACGTTACCCTCTGTGGAGTGTAACGTAATTAGAGGCCTTGACTAGCAAAGATGGCTACAAATATATCAGGCGAAGATCTTGAGGGGCATATAGTGCTTGAATGCATTACTTTGACTTTAAACATATTTTATTGTCTAAACAAGAACAATAGGATTAGGCACAAGTTATTACAACTTATGAAGCCTTCTCCACTCAACATGTTAATATTTACAAGTAATGACATAGGTATAATATATAGTAAATCATGTAACAATTAGGAGGGAAAATGGATAATTTAACATACAATATACATTTACATAATAAAGAGATACAAGTATATATATTCAAAATCTTCTGCTGGACTTTATGAAAGACTGCACATATCCAAATACATAACTATTCACTTCCAAAGCCAAGTTTTCATTACCATATAATAACAAATTTAAATTTACATGTATATTTAAATCATTAAAATATTGCAACATTTCAGCACGAGCAGTAGCATATATTGGACATTCAAAAAAGAAATGATGCACATTTTCACAAATGTTACCACAGTTTACACAAATAGAGTCCTCTGCCAAATTTACACGAAAAAGATCATCCTTAAGAGAACTACACTTATATCTTAATTTTGTATGTATTATATTAAACTTTCTTTCACCATAATTATAGTAGCAAGGCAGACTAGTAGAAATAGGTTGAGAGAGAGCTAGTTTGAAAGAAGAAAGAGAAATGGATTTAACATTGTCGTCTAAATTGTTCCAGTTTCTTAAGGTAGAGGGAAAGAAGGAGTTTATTGTAGAAGAGAGTCTGTAATTTGGAATTCTGAAATTGTCCTTATTTCTTAAAGGGTAAGGGTTATTATTGCCCACTGAAGGAGGTAATAAGTTAGATAGATAACTTGGAGTCATATTATTTTTTATTTTATAAAGTAATTGAAGATTTCTTTTAGCTCTTCTGTCTGAAAGTGGTTCCAAAGATGTTTCAAAATATAAAAATTCTTTTCTTGTATAAGATGGTAGACCAGTTATTATTCTAGCTGCTTCAAGCTGAGCCCGCTCTAACTTTTCTGAGTCAGCTTGAGAGCATCCGCCCCAAACCTCACATGCATATTCCAGAACAGGTAAAATAAATGACTTATAAATTCTTAAAAGAGCATCACGCTTTAACATATATTTAATTTTCCTTAAAACATTTATTTTTTTCATTACTGATTTGTATATCTCATCAATGTGGTCAGACCATTTAGCATTTGAATTAAATATTACTCCAAGATGTCTATGTAAACTACTAAAATTTAAAAAGGTTCCATCAAAAATTAAATCAAGATTTTCTTCAATATTGTCGGAGTTTGATATAAAAATTATCTCAGTTTTATTAGGATTAAAAGAAACAAGCCAAGTTTTTGCCCACTGATTTAATTTTTCTAAATCTCTGTTTAAAACTAATTCAATTTCTCTGCATGAAGAAGACGACTTTATAAGAGAAGTGTCATCAGCAAATAAACGTGCTGTTGACTCAAGTTCATCAGCTATGTCATTAATATATATTAAAAAAAGAAGAGGTCCTAGAATTGAGCCCTGGGGAACTCCAGCCATTATCATACCAGCATCAGAAGATGAACTGTTAATATATACTTTTTGTTGTCTGTTACATAAATAGTTTTCTATCCAGGACAAGAGGTTACCTGAAATACCATATGAATTTAACTTTGTTAGGAGACCTTTGTGCCAGACTCTGTCAAAGGCTTTCGAAATGTCACAGAAAATCATACAAGTATGTTTCTTTTCTTCTAGATTTAGACAAATGTTATGATAAATTTCAATTAGTTGGTATACTGCTGAATTTCCAGGCATAAATCCTGCTTGAAACCGATAAAATAATGCATTTTCAAAAAAATAATTATACAAGTGCTTAAAAATAACCCTTTCTAACACTTTCCCAACAGTAGAGAGAAGAGATATGGGACGATAATTTGATATAGAATGCCTATCTCCTTTTTTAAAGAGGGGCATAACTTTAGCTGTTTTCCATATATTTGGAAAAATACAAGTAGATAAAGAAAAATTAAAAAGAAGTTCAAGGGGTTTACAAACTGTATATGCTGTGTATTTAAGCATATGATGACTTATACCATCTTCACCTGAGGCTTTTCCAAGCTTTAAATTTTTTAAAACATCACAAATTTCATTAGAAGTAACTAATAAGGAATTTAAAGAGCTGTTAGTTTTTGGCTCTAAGATAGGCACTTCACTATTATTATCATCAATATTAGTAATACTACAAAAATATTCATTTAATAAATTTGACTTGTCTTTATCATCGACAAATATATGACCAGTGTTTGGGTCTATAAGAGTAGGGATAGACTCTGTCCCTGAATTATTTATAAGTCTCTTTATTAGCTTCCAATAGTTTTTAGGATCTCCTGAATAATAATAATCAATAAGATCACCTACATTATCATAAAATGATGTTCTTGCAAATTTTTTCATGTTATTTACCTTATTCCTCTGTCGTTTAAAAATTGTTATGTCCCTTGGATGCTTGGAATTTATTGCTATTTTCCTCAACCTATCACGTATTCTCATATTTTTTCTCAAATCAGAATTCATCCATTGCTTATCTTTGGGCCTAATAGTAACTTCTTTATTTGGTATACATGTATTAGCAAAATCAAGGAAAACTTTGGTAAACTCTACACTGGCAGAATCTGCTGATTTGCAATTTGTAAAAAGAGTGTTCCAATCATATTTCCTGATAAGATCATTAAATAATTCAAAATTTGCTCTTTTATATAGCCATACTCGTCTTCTAAATACAGGTTTTATTTTAAAAGGAACTTCAATATAAACAACACAAGCTTCATGATCAGTATGCATTACATGGGTACTATGTTTGGGAATAAGTTTAAATCATACAAGCTTTGTGTATTCTCTCGTACAAAATCATAGACCCACGCATGACGATATTATGTATTTGTTTTGATTTTCAAAGATTTATATTGAACTTTCTAAGTACACTAGACGTCAGAGACAATTTGAATGTATAAACCTCTCGTAGATAAAATTATATACTTCTGAAATAGTTGTGTACATTTCACATCAACATAACTTAATTTATCATTTTATGTACATGTACTACAAACACCGAGAGATTTGAATAGTTGAGCCTCGAATTAGGTGCGTCACGGTAACCGACTAGATGACGTAAACATCGAGTCCTTTACAAACCCGGATTGTTTATAGACATTTTCCTGTTAAATAACTGA
Source organism: Pecten maximus (assembly GCF_902652985.1). Taxonomy (NCBI): domain Eukaryota; kingdom Metazoa; phylum Mollusca; class Bivalvia; order Pectinida; family Pectinidae; genus Pecten; species Pecten maximus. Next base: position 3,966,203 of record NC_047019.1, on the reverse strand, counting down.
CTGACATTTCAAAACATGTAAATTTCTTCATAACTTTTAATGAAATCATGCGCGTCGCAGCGCCTGAACTATGAGCGCATACGTGGAAACTGTACAACTGAGTCTTTTCATGTTAAAGCCGAACCGACAGCCTTTCAAAAAGTATTTTATCGAAAGAAAGAATGGTGTTAAATTATTAAATTTCCCACCCGAACGGGGGGCTATAGATTAAATAAGGTAAACCGGACATTCCACGGTGGTCATGTATATACTTCTTATTATGAACACCGAGAGTCTTTAACAAATTATCAGGTCCCTGGGGTTTGGTTTGGTTTGTTTAACGTCCTATTAACAGCCAGGGTCATTTAAGGACGTGCCAGGTTTTGGAGGTGGAGGAAAGCCGGAGTACCCGGAGAAAAACCACCGACCTACGGTCAGTACCTGGCAACTGCCCCACGTAGGTTTCGAATTCGCAACCCAGAGGTGGAGGGCTAGTGATAAAGTGTCGGGACACCTTAACCACTCGGCCACTGCGGCCCCCTATAGTGTGTAATAGCATATACATAATGGACTTGTGAAAAGAATATCGATTCATGAGACAAACTATTTATAGTAACACGAATCAAAATATACTATTATCACTATTCTTTTTTAAATCCATATTTGGTTGATGCTCATGAATAGAGTCGTTTTGGGTCAAGTAGGGGATTATCAATACTAATGCGGTTTAACTAGTTTATATACTTGCTCAATGACTACAGAAATATTTCTGATCCTATTTTGTCGTGTCTGGTCCCACTCAGGGCTCGGTCGTATATATAAATTATAGGAGAGCATTGTAAAAACGGCTTGATTGACGTGATAAAAATCATCAAGCCCGTTCGTTTTGAACTAAGAAAAGCGCCTTCTTTAATAGGCTACAATTTAAAGCAATAATTGCTGTTTAATATGGTAAATTACAAGGATATTTTCGTATATACGATTTTAATTTTCTATAGACTATAGCTGTCAAATCTTCCGGTTTCTTTATAATTATAACGTGAAATGGTGGCAATGGCACAATAATAGAATATAAGATCAGATTAAAAGGATTTAGTGTCTAATGCCTGTGTTGATATTGTTTAATGAATGTTGTAAGGTAGTAAATTATCAGCATGCACGTTAAGTATTCGCATTGCGTAAATAACTTTGACTAATACATATGTACAGTAAAGGGAGATTATCCTGTCAAATGTTTTCACAATCTTTCTGTGAATTAAAAAAAAAAAAAAAAAAATGTTTTCGAACATTTGATAAACATGAAATTGGTATTTTATTTTGTTTCTAAATAACCTGAAAATCAACATATGTCCCGTATTTTTTCTGAGTATTTATTATACGTGCATAACACATTTACATGCGTACTCGTAATTGAGTAATTTTCTCGCCCGATTTACAAAATGTACGTAATCAGTATTTTTGATTTAAACATATTTTATTTGCAAATATACAAATAGGATCAGACACAAGTTTAAAACTTAAAATCCGTCTTCTCCCGTAAAAAATAAATGATTAAATAAACATATGAACGCAAATTTAAAAAAAAATAAAATAAAAAAAAAATAAACAAAAAATGATAATGATGAACAAATTTCAAAAGTTGCTGTACCCGCATGTCTGTGTAAAACGTATGTTTATATGTAATAGTATTATATATACATTACATTGTAAGATTAGAATGAAATTCAGTTTAATATATAACATAGGGAGCTTGTTATTGGGAGCTTGTCGAGTATGTGATAAACGTATTTGTCGTGATTTGTCTATTTTTACATTTTTTTGTTGAATTAAAGAAACTCGACGGAGACTTTTAGAATTAAAATTCTCTAATAATTTCACTAATTTTAAATAAAAAAATTATCAACACACATATTACCACACTCAGCACATAGACTTTATTTCCGTATCTACATATCATATATATGTATATCAATGACCTACTTTTATATAAAGATCTAAAACGTAAATTAAAGTTAGATGTGTGCTGTCAGTGGGATCAATTCAGCTAGTCAATTCCTAATACGAGAATTTTCTAAACAACTTTTATTCATAATACACTTAGTTTCCTCATACAGGTATGGTACCTGCTCAAGTGAATTGATACCCAATTAATTCCGCTAGAAGTTCTACCTTCCCAATTTGGCACAAACAAGTTGAAACGCGAAGACGATGTGACATACGCTCTTTTGATTGTGTATATTTCAATTCAATTAAATTCTACTCCGAAAGTTTTACAACTTATATACTAGAATTACCAATTCAGGTAGTGTTAAATCACCTCGAAGTCTTTACCGTAAACCTAAACCACGATAATAAAACGTCTCATCGAAAGTCAAACCTAAACCATTTAAATTTCTATACTACATTTTTTATTTTATGCTGTCACTGTGCCGTGACGACCGGTTATTGAAGGATTAAACAAGACTCGCTCCTTGAATGTTAATCATTGTTCAAAACCTCTCCAGGTCATCTGAGGACAATTCGTAACAGTAGAAAACGTGTTTGACATATATAGCATTATTACAGACTGTGGTTTGGAAATATGTGACGTGCTTCTGTTTTCAAAAAAAAAAAAAAAAAAAAAAAAAATGTCACCCTCCCATCCCCACCCACATAGGAAAATATCGCAAGAAATATTGTACCATTTGCTAAACAATGGCCACTCTGTTTCAACACTCAGTGTGCGCTTTACTTCATCTCTAACCTATCCCAGGTTTAGGAAATACTTTTAAATTTGGCCATTGGCCGAAGCTTCAAATATAATGCACAAGGAGTGTACACATTTTTTTTATAAATGAAATATCTGTTGTTGTTTTTTTATGAATCACACAATTAACTACAGTACGTGTTTGTCAGATTTTCTCGTCAAAACATGCCGTGTGGTATAAACAGTAGCTGTCTGTTTCGACTAAGAAATTTACAACCGAAATATATCCCATGTCCTACAAAAAGAGTTGAGAGGAGTTCTGACACGTTTTATCAATTTTGTTTAAGCAATAGATATATAGCACCTTCGTCCTAAACATTCATTTCAGTTTATTTTATTTGTTTATTTTTAATTTCTAGCAGCCTAAATACATTTAGTAAGCAATGCGTGTCGTTGCTATTAATAGTACTAATCGTACGCAGATACCTATATAAATATATATTCTATAAAGGTCTCTGGCGTTCACAATACACACAATATATATATATATATATATTTTCTAAATGCTTACGGATATGATTGCGGGAGACAGTTAATTTGCATAGCGTCATTATATAGCAAACAAATAAACAAACAAACAAACAAAACCTACCCGTAGTAGTCCTTCGTCCTTTTTCTGAAATAGAATATACAGGTATAAATTACTAGTCGGTAGATATAAGAAGCATATGCTTAGGTAAATATGTGTATAAAGGTAAAATATGATTCGATACATACAGGTACATTTTTATATTTAGTGCTTATGTAATTCATTAAGTGGGACTTTCAATTTAATACAAATCTGATCAACGAGCCCTAATTCAGTGAACTTAGAACCGACGAATTCCATTTGAGAAAATCCACAGCTAGTAGAATATCCAATAATTGAACAATTAGATAAAAGCAAATATCTAAATTAATACATCTATTTATTTAGATTTAAAACATCGACAGGATTTTCTCAAAATATAAATTTCTATATATAGATATGTTGTAGTGTGGCCATGGACATCCATGCACTGTAATTTACACGCGTACGAATCTAGATGTTAATTTCACCTCCAGGCGTCATGGTTACGACCCTAATGAAGAGGGTTGCTATGGATAAGCTATAGATTATAATCTAGCTAATCCTACACAGAGACAGACCACAATCACGATTTATATCTACAGAGAACAGCCATTAATGGCCGTGATATCGATTTATATAGTAGGACCGACAGGGCGAAATGATCAGACCTTTTCCCTATTAATTGGCAATATATAAACGGTTGGTACAGTTACAACACAAACATGGAAGAATACGGTAAATTGTATGTGGTGTCAAGTTTCAAACAGAACACGGGACACACAAATAGAAAATGCGATCAGGTGGAATAAAGACTCGAACTTTGATTAGAAATAAGCTAAGCCCTTGGTAATAAGGATCAAAAGCAGAAGACACATTATCAAAACACAAAACATGACGTCACGTGCACGATACCTAAATACATGTTGTTGTAGAATCGAACGTATCATAAAATGAACCCCGAGTTTCCTCTAGCCCTGACACCATGTACCAGACACGGTGTCAGGGTCAGAGGAAACTCGGGCTACATAAAATGTAACGTGCGCATGTTTCATCGATACTTGTGTTTACCTATCACAATATTTCGACATCAGTAGATGTCGAGATATCCGGACAAAACATAAGGTTGTCGAGATATTACGTCATAACATCATGATTCCAGGCACGACCTCGCGATGCTGTTGTGTTCGTTATGTGACACTTTAATTTCTATCGTTTTTGAAAAACCGTCCGGAACTCCTTGGTCCGAACAATCGGAACACCTCGCCTTCGTCAAGTTTCGGAGCAATCGGAGGAGAAAATGACGAGGGGTTCCGATTGGTTTCGGAGAATGACGAGCTTTTTGAGAAAAAAAATCCGAGGAGTTCCGGATGGTGACAGACGACAATGCAGTATCTCGTAGGGTTTCCAACGATGGTTGCTCAGTAAACAAGTGGTTCTATTTTTTCAAGTATATTTAGAGAACGTGTCTTTTGCGGTGTATTAGAAGAGCGAGTCTACATCATAAAGTTATGTACACAAACTAATATCCAGTATCTTATCCAAATCAACGCTGCTTCCATTGAATGAAATACAAATTTACATTTTAATTTATTTTAAAATTTTGTTTGGATAAGGTTCTGAAGCCTGGCAGTAGCGGATTTAAAGAGATTGGGACGAAGCCTCTACCCTCTCCCCATTTCAGATTTTTTTTTCTCTAAACCAAATCTCCAAGATCTTTTGATCCGCCACTGCTAGGTAACACACAACAAAGGTTATCAGTAAGTAAACAGTAAATAAACAAGTAAACAGTAAATAAACAAGTAAACAGTCAGTAAACAAACAGGTAAACAGAGAAGTATAACTGTAGAGGTGGCCTTTATACTGTAAAATTACTGCCTTATCATTGTAAAAATCAGGGAAAATATTTAATTATATTTATCACCACGAGGATTTTTTGATTGACGCGTGATACGATAGAAACTTTAACAGGATTTTAAGATGATGAACATCCACGAATGTGTTAATTAGTTGTTTTTTTTTTTTAATTTCTAATAATTGTTTCAAACATCTTAATTATATCACGCGTCTCGTCATGTGGCAGTGATTAGAACACCGAGATATGTTTCTAATAATGAGAAATCTGAATAAAAATATTCCAATTTGGGATAATGCGTTAATAACGAAATAACATGACAACGAATTCTGAAATAGATTACCGACTTCTGAATATCCCCCCCCCCCCTTTTTTTTAAAAAAATATACCATGTCAGCTGTGACATAACATTTCATAATCTAAAAGGACACTTCTACAGATATATAATTAGAAAATACCTTCTCGTGAAGAGGCTTTTCAGGACGTGATTTTACAGGAAGAGGATCGAGAGTTTCCGCTACTTTGTTAACTTCCGGTTCCGGTTCTGGTCCCGGATGTTGTTCCGATTTTATGATGTTATAGACAACAGGCGGTGGAGATTCACCTTTAGAATGAAGATATTTAGTAGGAACAGAATAGTAAACAGGATCCACCACATTTATAACTTCCGGTTCTTGCTTTGATTTTGGCTTCATCCGGTTCTTTCTTGAACGTGGCGAACGTTTGGAATTTCTAGATGTAGACGGATTCGGAGGGTAGGTGAAGTTCCCCCGGTCTATATTTGGATATGGTTTAAGTTCTGGGGTTTTATAACTATCATCATTTGTCTGGGGCGAGTTTGTAGAAGAAAGATAATAATCAGGACTAGTAACAACATCAACTTCCGGTTTAGTTTTCTTAGAACGAGGTGAACGTTTCGAAGTGTGAGATTTAGTAGGAAAGATATAGTCTTTTGACCCTTGACCTGGGGTCGAATTGTTAATCATAGAAATCACTCCAGTTTGGTTACCTTTGACAGGAAGTGGGTTAACATTAATAGAAAAGTACAAAGGATCAGAAAGAGAGTTAGCGCCCGGTTTTTCGTTAAGTTCCGGTCGAGAAATACTATACATTACCGGTGGTGGTGGTGGAGGTGATGCTGGTCTCTCAATCCTAGGCGATGGTTTAGCAAACACTATTACTTCCTCCTGTGGTTCTATTTCGGGTTCCTGTATATTTATTATTGCCGTTTTGTACCCGCGAATCGGTGCTGGTTCGTAGGGCGATAGAGGTTCAACTTCCGGTGATGGTGTCCGCTCACGTATGCTAGGGGGTGGAGAAACAATTCTAGGGCTTGGTGTGGGGGTGGATTCTGGACTAGGGATGGGACTGGGAATTCGCCTGGGGACGGGACTCGGGGCAGGGGGAGCTATACGAAGATGTGGACGGCGTAGAGGGCGGAGAAGGGATGTTCACCGTTTGACATGCAATATTTCGAACAAGCTTCTTTTTCGGCTGCTCGACGATGTACTTTGTCGTCATCTGAACACCCACGTGACGTTGCGTTGGTTTTGAAGGAGGTGGAACCACGGGAGGTTTACTGGATACGTGGATTTCCCGTTCGTAGGCCGGTGGACGAGGGGGTAATCTTGGGGCCAACTGTTCGCGATGGATAGACTGTATCGGTTGGATTTTCCTGACGTACCGTGTATTTTCTGCTGACCGGGGCCTTGACATGAGCCTGGACGAACGTGCTACATTAGCATACTCACGTGTACTGTTCTCTAACTCACGTGACACCACGCGCTTTTCATATGTAGCTGAGCGCGGTCGAGTTATCAGTCTTTTGTGTCGATTTCGTCGTACGTGTCCGACTCCGTTTCGTCCGTAAAGGAATCAGAATAGTCCGATATCCGGTTATGTGTTCGATAAAATAAATACTGTTTATCTACCTTTGGCTGTTCCGTTTGTTTAACAGTCGTCTGCTTCGTTTCTTCCTCGTCATCCGCAGAATCTAAGCACGTGCACCGGAGCATTTTGAGCCCATTACAACAGTAAAGACTGTCCACAACCTCTACACAACCACAACAACATGTCTCCACCTCTTTATCAACTGTCTCAACCTTTGGTTTCGTCTCAACCGTCTCCCGGACGTAATATCGCTCGGGAGACGGGGAAACACGACGTCTCTCCGGGGACGGCGACACGTGGCGTCGTTCTGGGGAGGCGCTCACGTAACGTCTGTCCGGATTACGAACAATATTTCGGTTTTCCGGAACACGTCTGTCCGAATTCCTTTTCACAAGCCTACCTTGTGATGTATGGTTGACAATTCTTCGTTCTGGAACTGTCCTTATTGCCCCGCTTCTGTAGGATTCAACTCTCCTAGTGTCTCTGTAACCCATATTGGAACCTTGTCGGGCTCTTTCCCGGCCCCTCAAACCTTCACTCCGGAGCCTTTCCAAGTTAACAGTGCCGATACTCTCCACGTTCCTACCTTGCCTCCGTTCGGTCTCTGACGATCTTTGTATCCGGCCGTATCCGACACCTCTGCCATACACTCTTTCACTCTCCGAAAAATCTAATTCCCCTCCAGTAACGTCGCTCGGAGTCCCTCTCATCCTGGACTCGTAAAACTATCGTTAATTATCCATAAATCCACACACAACACTGTAATCCGTGGTCCACATTGAAATATTTCAACATAGAAATCAAGGCAAAAAACCACCTCCTATACAACACTGTACTCCATTATGGCCGTATGACTGTAAAGGCTTTCACTGATCTGACAGGCATAATAACATTGTTCACGTGTTTGTGACCCTAGTTACCATCAACAAACCTTGTAAGACCTACCGGTCAGCTCGTCACAACGATCGTTGACCAACAATAAGCCGCTCGACAATAGCAATATGTGTCCACGTAATTATAATCCCCACCCGTGGTCAGAGGAAAAACTGGCTATTTATATATATAACAGCAGAGAATATATACGACTATTGTATCTACAGACCGTACAGGTGCGAACAGCCGTATAGTGGGGCTATAACCCTGGTCTGTTTGTGAAATACCCAGTATCCAATATACATTCTAATAAAATAAATAGAAAACCGGTTTTCGTGTAGAAAACCCCGTTATAGATCTGTAAGTTAAACATCAGAAGGCTGACTATACACCTGACTGATTTTACCGGCTAAAGGCGGACCCAGACTCACCTCATATCGACATGGTTCTTTATTAAATACCAGCTTATATTACCTTTAAATACCGTGATTGTCATTTCACTTAAAGATGACCTGCTCTCAGAGATCTGCTTTCCAGTATATAAGTATACGTATGAAACGCCAGGATTGTCTCTTGTTAAATATGTACATATCCCTATATATAGGCATACTAACCAATTAACCAGCATAATGACATACCAACCCTACATAATGACATACCAACCCCCATCATAATGACATACCAACCCAACATAATGATATACCAACCCAACATAATGATATACCAACCCAACATAATGTCATACCAACCCAACATAATGTCATACCAACCCAACATAATGTCATATCAACCCAACATGTCATACCAACCCAACATAATGACATACCAACCCAACATAATGACATATCAACCCAAATGTCATACCAACCCAACATAATGACATATTAACACAACATGTCATACCAACCCAACATAATGACATATCAACCCAACATGTCATACCAACCCAACATAATGACATATTAACACAACATGTCATACAAACGCTACATAATGATATACCAACCCAACATAATGTCATACCAACCCAACATAATGTCATACCAACCCAACATAATGACATACCAACCCAACATGTCATACCAACCCAACATAATGACATACCAACCCAACATGTCATACCAACCCAACATAATGACATATCAACCCAACATAATGTCATACCAACCCAACATAATGTCATACCAACCCAACATAATGACATACCAACCCAACATGTCATACCAACCCAACATAATGACATATCAACCCAACATAATGACATACCAACCCAACATGATGTCATACCGACCCAACATAATGACATACCAACTCAACATAATGACATACCAACCCAACATAATGACATACCAACCCAACATAATGTCATACCAACCCAACATAATGTCATACCAACTCAACATGTCATACCAACCCAACATAATGACATATCAACTCAACATGTCATACCAACCCAACATAATGACATATCAACCCAACATAATGACATACCAACCCAACATGATGTCATACCGACCCAACATAATGACATACCAACTCAACATAATGACATACCAACCCAACATAATGACATACCAACCCAACATAATGTCATACCAACCCAACATAATGTCATACCAACTCAACATGTCATACCAACCCAACATAATGACATATCAACCCAACATAATGACATACCAACCCAACATGATGTCATACCGACCCAACATAATGACATACCAACTCAACATAATGTCATATCAACCCAACATAATGTCATACCGACCCAACATAATGACATACCAACTCAACACAATGACATACTAACCCAACATAATGACATACCAACCCAACATAATGACATTCCAACCTAACATAATGACATATTAACCCAACATAATGTTATACCGATCGAACATAATGACATATCAACCCAACATAATGTCACACCAACCCAACATAATGATATACCAACCCAACATAATGACATACCAACCCAACATAATGTCATACCAACCCAACATAATGTCATACCAACCCAACATAATGACATACCAACCCAACATGATGTCATACCGACCCAACATAATGACATACCAACTCAACATAATGACATACCAACCCAACATAATGACATACCAACCCAACATAATGTCATACCAACCCAACATAATGTCATACCAACTCAACATGTCATACCAACCCAACATAATGACATATCAACTCAACATGTCATACCAACCCAACATAATGACATATCAACCCAACATAATGACATACCAACCCAACATGATGTCATACCGACCCAACATAATGACATACCAACTCAACATAATGACATACCAACCCAACATAATGACATACCAACCCAACATAATGTCATACCAACCCAACATAATGACATACCAACCCAACATAATGACGTACCAACCCAACATAATGACGTACCAACCCAACATAATGTCATACCAACCCAACATAATGACATACCAACTCAACATAATGACATACCAACCCAACATAATGACATATTAACCCAACATAATGACATACTAACCCAACATAATGACATATTAACCCAACATAATGACATACTAACCCAACATAATGACATACCAACCCAACATAATGATATACCAACCCAACATAATGACATACTAACCCAACATAACGACATACCAACCCAACATAATGACATACTAACCCAACATAATGATATACTAACCCAACATAATGACATACTAACCCAACATAATGACATACCAACCCAACATAATGATATACCAACCCAACATAATGACATATCAACCCAACATAATGTCATACCCACCCATTATAATGTCATACCAACCCAACATAATGACATGCTAACCCAACATAATCACATACTAACCCAACATAATGACATTCCAACACAACATAATGTCATACCAACCCAACATAATGATATACCAACCCAACATAATGACATACCAACCCAACATAATGACATACCAACCCAACATAATGTCATACTAACCCAACATAATGACATACTAACACAACATAATGACATACCAACCCAACATAATGTCATACTAACCCAACATAATGTCATACTAACCCAACATAATGTCATACCAACACAACATAATGTCATATCAACCCAACATAATGTCATACCAACCCAACATAATGTCATACCAACCCAACATAATTTCATAACAACCCAACATAATGTCATACCAACCCAACATAATGTCATATCAACCCAACATAATGTCATACCAACCCAACATAATGACATACCAACCCAACATAATGACGTACCAACCCAACATAATGACATATCAACCCAACATAATGACATACCAACCCAACATAATGTCATATCAACCCAACATAATGTCATACCAACCCAACATTATGACATACCAACCCAACATAATTTCATAACAACCCAACATAATGTCATACCAACCCAACATAATGTCATACCAACTCAACATGTCATACCAACTCAACATAATGTCATACCAACCCAACATAATTTCATACCAACCCAACATAATGACATACCAACCCAACATGATGTCATACCGACCCAACATAATGACATACCAACCCAACATAATGACATACCAACCCAACATAATGACATACCAACCCAACATAATGTTATACCGATCGAACATAATGACATATCAACCCAACATAATGTCACACCAACCCAACATAATTTCATACCAACCCAACATAATGACATACCAACCCAACATAATGACATACCAACCCAACATAATGACGTACCAACCCAACATAATGACGTACCAACCCAACATAATGACAAACCAACCCAACATAATGACATACCAACTCAACATAATGTCATACCAACCCAACATAATGACATACCAACCCAACATAATGTCATACCCACCCATTATAATGTCATACCAACCCAACATAATGACATATTAACCCAACATAATGACATACCAACTCAACATAATGTCATACCAACCCAACATAATGACATATTAACCCAACCTAATGACATACTAACCCAACCTAATGATATACCAACTCAACATAATGACATATCAACCAAATATAATGACATACTAACCCAGCATAATGATATACCAAGCCAACATAATGATAGGCGGTAAACCAGTTAACTTCTACAGTGTACTTACCTAACTTGCATAATCATTGGCGAGAATTGAACATAGACAAATTGCGAAACTTATTTTTACAATATCATGACGTCATTTGTCTATGACGTCATGACAGTGTTATTACAGGATTTCCGTATGACATCAGCAGACTTCGTGATGTAATAGGCCAGTTGTGTGATGACAGATTTTACTGATTAGATGTCATAAATCTCTGAAAAGTCTCAAGATTTGCCAGTCGGAACCCCTCGTCATTTACCGATTGAAGTGATTTGTATACACATTATGACTGTGTACCACAGGTATTACCCAGTGTATCATTAACAGTCTAGGAACATATAAACAATGACGTCATACAAGGAAAATTAATCGGTGAAGTACATAACAAGTTGTCACTTGTTGTATTTAGTTAGAAGATACGAACAAAGTGCGGAAATGATTAGGTACATAACATGCAAAGTTTTCAATTCCATTTTCAACATATATATCAATTACTGCTTGAAATTGGATTTGAAGTTTTTAAAAGTTGTGTTGTCGTTTTTTTTGTTTTTTTTTTTTGTTTTTTTTTTTTGTTTTTTGTTTTTGTTGTTTTGTTTTGGTTTTTGTTGTTGTTTTTTTTAAATCAATTTTCAGTGAAAATTGAAAATTGGTATTGTTAAGCGTATTCAATCGTATTGCAGTTAAGAAAATGACATAAAATGATATTTAAAACTTTTTCTATTGCAACAAGACGGTAAAATGATATTCTCGATGTTTATTATATAGTCTAATTAACTTAGTGAATATCGAGGGATGTCATTTTAACCGAATACATTAACGGGCCAAGGTATTTCACTGATATACCAGAGTTATTTCCCTTGGTTCAATCTTGGCCTAATTAATACCGAATATTACCGAATTTTAATCTAGCCTTTCCAAAACGTCTGAAACTGTGCTATACGCACTAGAGAGGTCAACTACACATAGACTGTAACAAATTCTCAGGCCCCTGTGGATCTTGAACAATCTTGAACAATCGAATTAACAACATACCACTTAGATCCAAAAAAGCTAACTTAAAGAATACACACGTTTTACCGAACAAAAAATATTCAAAAAAATTAAACCAATTGCTGGCAGAGAGTTGTCTTCCAAAATTCGATGGGCGAATGAAAATGAATTTTAAGTAATACTTTTCGGAACATTAGGTCTAATTCTGATCTGTATTTCTTCTTTGTTCAATTTTTGTTTACGACCCCCAAATTTCTATATCTCACATAACAAGAGGTCTAAATGGCTTGTACCGCTCGCATTAAGAATCCTCTATATCATAATTCCTTTTACATTAATAAGAAAGAATAAACACTAATTTATTTCTAATCTGTATGAAGAGTTTATTTTTCATTTTTCTAATAGTTATCATGTTTACGTCTTGTGACAATAGGATTATTATCTCTGAAAAAAGACTTCATGATAATTCAGATAATGTTTATGACATGTTTGACCTTTTGACCTTAACAGTAGGTCAAGAAGGCGGCTAGTCATATGAGGAAACTACTGACCAGGTATCATGACCCCGGATAAGTTAGAAAATTAGGAATGTAATACTTTAAACTTTTCTTTTTATCACTCTAATTTGAGCTTTGACCTAATGACAATATGTGAGAAATATTCATACTACAGAAAGTATTGAATTAACGCTTTAGATCACAGGGGACGGTAGCGAATTACCGACCTTAACATAACTGGTAAATAGTTTAAGATCGGCAATTAGCTGCCGACCCCCTGTGTTTTAAGTTGGCATTATATATCAATATTCATGTTGTCCACGATGAGTCATATTTGAACCGTGAATGCCATAAAAGTTTCTTAAAGATCCCTCGTGTGCCACCATGAGGGTCGACAATAAGCTGAAATAACTTATTTCGCAATTGTTGTAAAATGAATCAAATGCTATATTAGAACAATGATTTCAGTTTAAGAATATCATATACCAGAATAGACTCAAATAAATTTCGAAAAAAAAAATTTTTTTTTTTTTTTTTAAAAACCCAAACAAAACACGTCTTGAAATTCAATCATCAAAATGTGTACATCGAAGACAATATTATGACGTCATGGCATTCTTCGTAAACCCGTTTTTGACGTCACATTCTTATTGCTAGGCTGCTTAGCAATCAGCCAAGGCGGAGATGATGGGTCTCTCCCCTAATACTTACATTTTATATTAAATCTCAGATTACCACGATGGATATCAAGTTATTCTTGATATTTGTGGTAATACTGAGCGCCATGCACCAAGGTCCTGCTTCTTACCGGGACCTTACGTGGTAAGATTGGAACTTTTTTCTCTATGTTTTATCGATCGCTTATTACACATGTACACTTAGATTAATGATGTTCCTGAGTTTATAAATATAAGATGAAGGTTTTAAATTCAAATATATCTCATCTTAATTTAATATCATTTTAGTGTTGAGCCAGAACCAGGATATACCCAAAGAATGCTTTCCTTCCTTACCGCAAGAGAATTTGAGAGAATCTGCCCAGCGCGAGCCGTTCTGATATGGGTAAGCATTCTGTGGATTTGTTATAAGTACGTGTAATTCAGAAACAAAAAAGGAAATTTACTGAGCATGGTCATCAGTATTACACTTTATGCTAGTTACCCTTTCTTATAGTGCGTACGCATCTCGTTATGTATGTTGACCCCGTGTTTATAACTTTATAACTGGATAAAATACCATATACTTTCCTGTCGAAACTTTTAAAGAGTCTCGGTGCGGTTGAAATGTTGACTGTTTAAGTGAAATAAGATGTTAATGACATCATCTTAATTTTAATTCATTTTAGCGAATTTGGAGCGAAATGACATAATCTTAATTTTAATTCATTTTAGCGAATTTGGAGCGAAATGACATAATCTTAATTTTAATTCATTTTAGCGAATTGGGAGCGAGGTATTCTGTAACCTCCTGTGCGTCCTTATAACCTTACTGCTGGGTTATGCGCCGTCGATCAGAAACAGCGCCAGAGAGAGATGGAGTTTCATGGTTTCCATGATCAAGGGAATGGAGAGCCCGTAAATATAACATTTTACACTTTTTATCTAACAATAGATTGTAACCGTCTTTCATATTGTTCGATTCGGCATGTACAAGGTATATGTCAGGGCGGAACCCTTGTACTCCAAAGGTATAGTTTGACATTATCTGCTTTCACAGGTCCTTCCAGATGTCGCCTTTGTGGGACGGTTCCCCTGTCAGGCGAAAAGAAGATTGTTATGGATGCCGTCTAGATCCCGTAAGAGGAACAAGGCCAACCTCTCTGAGCGGTCAAAGGTCATGATGTTGTTTAGCTATGGCCTCGAGTTGTCCGTGCAGTTGACAAAAGAACTGCCCCAGGATGGCCTTTACTGGAAAAGAAAATTCTGCAATCCATTTGAGGAGAAAGACATGGCTCTATTCCCACTGTGTATTCAGCGGCAAATCAACATCTGGTTCCCTCTCCCTCGCTAGGTATGTATAAGTGATGATGATGATGATGATGATGATATGATGATGATGATGATGATGATGATAAAGGTGGTGGTGGTGGAGGAGGAGGAGGAGGAGGAGGATCCTTTTACCGTCCAATCGAAGTGAAAATACATATTATACACATCAAGTTCTTGATCATCGTTCAAGGTTAAATGTCAAAGGTCGCACTTGGTCACATTAAAAAAATTGCAAATTTGTGATATTTATCAAACCCCTTGATAGATGTATTTTATTAACAAGGGGATAAGGTCATATTTTTGTGAGGCCCCGCTCACTTTGCTTTTATTTTAAATTACAGTTTCCTTGTTTACTGAAGAATCCCGATGATGGAATAGAAGTTGGGGAGTGACGTCATCGATTTTTGTGCTACCTGCGTAATGGTGTATTACATGTACCTTGGATTTTGCAATGCTCGGTTCTGATAGAATTGACCTTAGCCCGCGATATTGTTTTCATATGTGTTATATCGGTCAGTCCTTGACCGTTGATGGTTTAATGAAAAAATACTTGTTGTATTGACCATTAAATATGTGTTGTCGTTGACCGCTAGAGTTGTGTTACTAAATCATGAAGCCGCGATTTGATATTGAAAGCCGGGAATAATAACTTGATGTACATTGTATTCAAATCTTATCAATCGTAGGAGGCGACTTAAATGGGACATCTGCAAAACCGGCAATTTCCGTCCTTGTTACAGATACAGTAAGCTGCCCCTCCCCCAATTGCATAATTTTGGGAGCTTTCTTTATCCTCTTTGTTTTCTTTCCTTCCGTTTGTGTCTCCTTCCCAGTCGTCCTCGTTTGATGATCATGGCTGTTGTGCGATGACGTTATTGATGAGTTTGGAGATAACAGACATCGACGATGATGCGACTGGTGTTGTCAAAAATTTACTGTATAACAAAACATATCCAGTTGAACACGTTACTCTGGGGGCCGCGGTGGCCGAGTGGTTAAGGTGTCCCGACACTTTAACACTAGCCCTCCACCTCTGGGTTGCGAGTTCGAAACCTACGTGGGTTAATTGCCAGGTACTGACCGTAGGCCGGTGGTTTTTCTCCGGGTACTCTGGCTTTCCTCCACCTCCAAAACCTGGCACGTCCTTAAATGACCCTGGCTGTTAATAGGACGTTAAACAAAAACAAACAAACAAACAGAACTCGTTACTCACTACAAAATGTTCTTTTATTTCTTCTTAATATTATCTTGTGGGTCAGCACTGTTTTCTAGCGTTTGAATAAATAAACTCATTAATAACACTTCATTCTGTTACATCGGATGATGACATGGAACAATTAAAAAATAATGTCACAGAATTTTTTTTTAACTTCGTTGCTAAAGTTAACTATATATTAAAAGTTGAAAAGAAAAACAAATTTTCTTTAACACATAAAAGAAAATCTAAATAATACCAAAACATTTCAATTGATAATCGCTAAAAATGTGTTTTATTTTATGGCGATATTTTTAGATCTACCAGAGTTATTTCCCTTGGTAGACCTTACGATGGCATGAGGAAGTTAATAACGTAAATGGAATATCTTTAGATCTGGTACTCTGAATCTAGCCTGCCTATTAAATATAATAATATCTCTTTGAAATATAAAAATGTTAAAGCCTTAAGTTTAACATATAATACTTATCTTTATCGATGAGCTTAAAAGCCGATAGGGGCAAAAGGAGAAATGTCGATTGCTAATATATATCTGTAGAAGCTCAAAAGGTTCCTATTAAATTCCAATCCGAATAAATTGTATAAACATACGTTATTTTAAATATTTAAGTTACCAGCTAATCTTTATCTCGCGAAAGAAAGATGTAGTTATATATGTAGTTGCTTGTGAATAATCACTTTCGTAAAGGTCGATTTATTCCAGAGAACCCTGCGGAATTAGGGGAGGGTTCACCGATGTCTTCCAATAGGGATATTGTAGAAAGCCCGAGAATAACAACTTGATGTATCCCAATCTTATTAACTGTGGGACGCTTCATAAGCGGGTCATCTGCGCAGAACCGACAATAATAGATATGTTGCCCCACTCCGATTGCATAATTTTGGGAACTTTCTTCATCATTTCTTTCCTATCTGTTCTTTTTCTTCATTCTTTTCTTCCATTTGTGTTTCCTTCAAAGTCGTCTCATTTAATTATCCTGGCTGTTGTGCGTGGACGTTAAACCCCTGAAAATATTAGCACATCCCATCATGATTTATATATCAATAAAATTTGGGTGACCAAAAATGTCAATATCGTGTTCACGAAATTCAGCCAAAGGACACTCGACCGTTGATGTGGAACGTACTTGTGAGAAGTGTTTGATTCACGTGCTGTTTGTTGTATATCTGTAAAAGTTTTGTTGTTAGATGTGCTTTTTCGCATTTCAAAAATCTTATTTCACGTTTGCGTCAATGGCGTTCTTGCTATGATTCGTAGCTACTATTACCAGAGACGTATATACCTGATATACAAGTCTCTGCTATTACGTCGCATTTCTTTTCTTAGAACTAAACTTTCTTTTTGTTGATGAAGTGGGTATGTGATGCAGGTTAATACATGTACGTCTTTTATATTCTATATACTCGGATCAGAGATCTATATACTAAAAATGGCCTGTCCATTATACAGTATAAACGGTAAATCACCTGTCTATCATAAGCAGTAAATGGCCTGTCTATTAATATAGGTCTCTGTTCGAATGAAGATCTTGAGACTTCCTAGATTTAACAGAGACCTTTTGTTTCCCCTTGGTTTTCCATAGAATAACCTCTATCAGGCTAGAGGCCATCATGTCATCGACTTCGAAGCATCGACTACGTAGGACGCGGCTGTTGTAGTCTGGGAGTTGCTGAGTCTACGTCAGGAAAAGGCTTCTGACTCAATCTAAAACTTCATCGTCAGAGAGACACACAGACAGACAGTGACGTATGGCGCATACTTGCCAACTTTTTAAAATTATCATGGGGGAGAAAGTGCGTGAGCGACTTTTTTGACCGGAAAACACATTTCACGCGCGACACATTAAGCAAACAAAAACTAAGGGGAGATAATTTGCTATTGGAAAATAAATTCCTTGCATGAACACTTAAGCTTCCTTCCCTCACAGAAAAAAAGGTGGGAAAAAACTTATTTCAAGCTTGGCCAATGATCTTTTTTATTCAAGTTTGGAAAGATAATTATATAAGCAACAAGTTACAAAAAATAGCTGCAAAAGTACATCATTTTAAATTATTTATGGATATGATTTAACTCACTGTTCACTCTAAATAAAAGTATTTACTTAGATGTGTTATGAAAATTATGTTGTAAGATAGATGTCAGTCAATTAAATGCAAATTATCACAATGATATCACTTTCTATCAAGCTTTCTCTCCAGCAGTAAACTTCAAAAAAAAATACCTAAAATGTCGCGATAAATATCTAGAGTACAATATAATATCTGAATGAAATTTCAAATGTTTCCTTTGGATTACCACAAAGACAATAATACAAAAAAAAAAAAAAAAAGGGGGCTGTACCAGCAGTTGTATTCACTATATGCTTACAACTCAGTACTTTGTAGGTGGGGACTGATACTTAAATTCAAAGTTTTAACATGACAGTATTTAGTTTAAGAAAGTGAGTATTTGTGGACATGTTTTTGTCTTTCAAAATGTGAATTGGGAAAGTTTCAGCCAAAATAAGTCTCTGCTAATTGACACTATAAGTATGCTGATGCTACGGTGATTGAAACGACGTTACCTACCGGCAACCAGGCCTTCGGTCTATATGGTCGTTATTGTGAATTTATTTCCTTGTGCTAACTATCTAAAGATCAGCCAATGTTTAAATGTAGTTAACATTTCAATAAGTAATCAGTCAAATTTGATACTCCGTTGATAACATTGCCAGTGTTGTTTTCACTTTTTCTGTCCGAGATATACTGTCAAGTAGAGGTCGTTTATGCGCTTGACATCAAAGGCATTATACGAAGCCATTTACAAGCGTTTAATCAACCATGACTGACCTGCTACAAAACCATCACCACGCGTCCTCAGCTTAATTGGTTTGAATTAATTGTTTATTTATCGGGGTATTGTCACCCTTGCAGTCAGTGAAGTGTCAGAATTTCGTTACGGTCTGTGAGCAGGTCAGTTAACTGACCAATGCTCCACACATATGTCTTTCACCAGCCAGCAAGCGTTACCTGTCATAGGCCTAAGTGAATCTAACAAGATGAATAGGGGCTCCATACGGGGTTATCAAGACATATTCTCCAAAATCGGGAGAATACACTATGTTTTGTCTATACGATCGGGAGACGGGGCAGGGAGTCTGGAATCGGGAAATTCCCGACTAAATCGGGAAAGTTGGCAAGTATGATGGCGTGCCATAACAATTTTTCCATTCCTACTTTTTTCTTGATATTGGCAATAAGTTAAAACGCAACACCAAAATTTTGACAGTGGATTTATTTTCATCAATTTGTGAATGATAATTATATTTCATAAAACATAACACTGGAAATATTCCTTATGAATGAAAAAGATGAATGATCAACATGATTCCAACTTGTGAATGTCTGTCCAGATCCAGTTTTTCTCCCAACAACATGCATATGTCGCCAAACTTATTCTAAATAAACATCTGTATATTGGCAATTGTGTGCAAAGGGGTATGAATTCATGGCAAATGTCAGAGAATTTCAATCAAATGAATTTTTTGTCAAGATATAGTTTAGCAGTAATTATGTAAGTGTTTTACAGATTATATATTAAATGATATATATTGTCAGAGACATATATACAGATATATATATCTCTGATATTGTTTGAATGTCGCCCATTGCTTATAAGTTAATTCTAATGTTCA
This sequence comes from Pecten maximus, assembly GCF_902652985.1. NCBI lineage: Eukaryota > Metazoa > Mollusca > Bivalvia > Pectinida > Pectinidae > Pecten > Pecten maximus. The sequence goes on along the minus strand of NC_047019.1, from coordinate 3,945,812 downwards.
ACAATGGGTGACATTTTCATTGTGGTAGATATAAGGAAATTTTGATCAAATTCAAATCTTGGAAACTGGGATTTCAGTCAATTTTCTTTCTTTGGAATTTTGGACATTTACTATATAGCCTAATTTTTGTAAATATCTCTCCCGACATAATTCCCAGGTTGTGTTTATAGACAACAAAAGAATATTTTGATGATTTTGTGTCATACACTAACATTTGGATATGTTATGCAGATGAGTTAATTTGAATTAAAAAGTACATGTGCACGTGTGTAAAAAAAAATGAAACAATTTCATTGTAATTTCAAGTAACATAACTACAAAAGCAAAAATTAAAAAAAAAATGTTTACTCTGCTGATTTATAAAAGATAAATTTTAATTAATTTGAAAATTGCCGTCAATGAAGCTCTAGACTAGATGTGCAGTGTGTTTTCAAAGTTATCTTTGTGTAATAGCCATTTTGTTTGTACCAAACAATTAAAAAAAATAAAGATACATGCCAAATTATTGTGATATTTCAATTGTTTTTCCTTTCTTAGAAGAATTTCACTTCTTATACAACTGTTTTTTTTACTTTTTTTTTACTGTGGACAGATTAAGAAGGCACATATCTCTCTCTATAGATATATATAAGAAATAGAAGAAATATTGAAGGGAGATAACTCTACACATTTATTTAGGCATATACTGTACATATATATGTGATCAGGTATTCATATTGTTATCAGTAATCAAAAAAAAAAAAAAAAAGACAAATCTTCAGGGGAGATAACCAAAACATATATATGTGATATGGCAATTAGATCTTCATATTGAATATTAGTGATAAAAACAAAATTTTCAAGGAACATAACTCAAATACAGACATGTATTCATTCCTAAGGGGAAATCTCAACACATATTGGAGGTAAAATGTTTCAAGGTAGCATATACCCTTAACTTATATAACTGCATAACATATTGTAATAACTATTTCTCTGTAATTTTGCCCTATATGTAAACAAAAAGCAGAAAAAACATTCCGGACGGAAAATATTCATAATCTACATAAAAATTCATCACTACAGGATTTTTTTATAATAAATACCATTTACAACCTTCACATGAAATTAACATAGGAGAATCTATTTTAGATAACAAAATCATATTTTAACGACAACAAAATTCTGAAAAAAAAAACATAACTTACATGTGCTATGTAACTTATCAAAACCAGAGAGGACGGATATTATAGTAGAAGAAATTAATTTGCATTTATGATATATAACATCTTGTAGGAACAAAGATAATTTTTTATAGATAATAAATATGTATGGATTTCTGAAGACATTTGTATCATACACGTACATGCATATAACAGAATAATGAAAAATGGTTTATACATGTACTACCGGTATGGTCATTTAATGAATGTTGAGCAAAAAATGTTTAGAAATACATATCTGATAAATAATTATATCATGAGTATGTACACGGAATGAGTCTGAAGATTTTTTTTACATCATGTCTAATTTACATTGGTTCAATAAAAAGTCAGCTAAAGTGTCACCTTAAAACTACTAATACTGTGGATTATACTAAATTAAAGGTAACATACAGCTGGCTCCAGGATCATGAAACAGTCTTAAGTCTAAGTTTAGTCTTAGACTTAAGTCTGTTTCATGATCCCAGGGCCCCGTTTGCTTTTATTTTTACTATATACAAGTAGATATGGGTATGACCTGCATTACCTATTGTAAAATAGGATAGCCCAGTATGTATAGAGAGGTAAATCAAATTTCCATTCAAGGGAGATAAATCCTGCAGTACTATAACAGAAAAGATTAAATACAGAAAAAAAGTATTTTGGGAACCTATAATTTCTGAACCAGGAACCTAGTGAACCAAATCTTAGTGAACCTGGAGATTACTGATTCATGACAAACCTAGAATCTAGCAAATATTGTGAACCAGTAGTTTTCATGAACCAGGAAATTTCATGAACATAAATTTTTCATGAACCAAGAAATATCATGAACCTGGAGTTTTCATGAACCAGGAAATATCATAAACCTGGAGTTTTCATGAACCAGGAAATATCATGAACCTGGAGTTTTCATGAACCAGGAAATTCTATCAACCTGGAGTGTTCATGAACAAAGAAATTTCATGAACCGTATAGTGTTCATGAACTTAGAGTTTTCATGAACCTGGAATTTTCATGAACCTGGAGTCACAGCAAACTTTACAGACTATAACTTCAGCATCATTTGAAGGTGCCCTACATCTATAATTAAATACAATTACTGTAGAGTATCAAAACATAGTTTTATAGAAATGCCTCTTGTATAATAAAAGTACATGGAGAAATTTCTATAATTTGTATTTAATGACTTCTAGCAACTTACTGTACCTATGATTGTTTACACATGAAAAGTACATTACAATATACAATGTAAACTTTTCGCTTGAGAAATAGTGATAAATTCATTTTCACCTCAAACTTTCATATCTTGAATAGGAAATAAATATTTTGTTTATTTCTTTCCCTCTTCCCACATTTTTGTGTCATAAATACAATACAATATGCTACAGATCAACCATGTCCAACAAAACTTATACAAAGATTCTTGATCACATCTTACATGTAATATACAAAATATATTTCCTAGAATATCTTCTTATCTTTCACAAGACTACGAAGTTTGTATTTCTAATTTGGTTACTTTATTTATTAAATAGATTTTAAAAACATTTTTAAAAACAGACTGATCCAAGAGAACAGATCATTCTTAATTTTAACCCAAATCAATGCCATTAATTTACGGATTCATATGATATTACGTAATACCAACCATACAATGTCATGTTGTGTCACATGACGTTAAAGAAGATGTTAACAGCAAATTCAATTATGTCTTTTGGATCAAAAGAACACGGATTTGTGAAAGGAGAAATTGCCTGAAATAGCTCTGAAAAATGATCCTTTCTTCAAACAGACTTTTGTTTTTAAAACACTTTTTTTTTTATAAATGGAATCTGGTTCAAAGGCTGTGAAATAGTTGAAATTGGCATGTATACAATTACAGTATATCATAAATTGTATAATGTTTGTAACTATAGTTTTAAGCCGATCCCTCATTGGTTGACAAAGTAAGAAATCATACCCAACACTTACTTGGAACAGTTACACATTAGAAATCTGAGATATAAATTCCCTCATGTAATTGTTTTTGAAAAAAAAAACAGTTTCTATTGGTTCACACAGTGACCAATCAAAATACATGTAACAAAGACTTCATCTGTAGAGAGCAGTACTCCTATTGGTCCATTTATAAACAACAGTTTGCAAATGCCAGAAACATCTGTGATTCTGAACATGGCCCTTATTGGTTTATTAAGTGACCAATCACAACACTTGTAACAAAAGTCAGAGACAGATTGCCTCCCTGTTATATATTTAACACAAATCAGTATTTTTGTTGATACCTCTCTTATATTGTTTACAAAAGAAACAAAAAGTTAACTAGTACAAATCATATATGTACAAAACATATCACAGAAAATTAGCCAATCACAGACACTGTTACAAATTAACTGCAACATCAGTGATATCCTTAAATAGATGAAAAAACAATTGTTTAGAAAAATATTTTAACAAGAAAGAGCACCAAAATTGCAATATATAAAAAAATAGTTTTCAACAATTACATGCCTTAAATCACCAACCTCAGCTTCATCATCAACCACATGAGAAAAGATTAGCCCCATAACAAAGATAATTTGCTTCATCTCCGTAACAAGAGAAAAGTTGGGACTCAATTTCACAACAAGAGATAGAAAATGGCCTTACTTTCTACCATAACAGAAAATAAGCCTAATTTTCCTTCACACAAAGTCTGACCATTCAATCTACCATTTCCGAAACATGCAGTCAGGCCAGTCTCAATTAAATTAAAAATCCCATTTACTTTTATTTTGTGTTAAATAACCTAATTTTTTCAACTTGATGCATAAATGCAGCCATAGATATACTTTAATTCTGTCAACAGAAAAACTGTCCCTCCAAGACGGAAAACCTGATTGTTTTATCACAACAGAAAAGATACAATTTGGCATCAATACTTTAAGTCACAAGATATTAAAGTAAGCCTCATGTAGTTTTTTCAAAGAATTACTTGAGTGATTGTTTTAATTAGTCTTGATGGACCAAGACTTAATTTAGAAGTGTCATTCTGACGTGCATGTATCCTGTAGCACTGCTCTGAAATCTCATTACAGGAGTTAGGGGGTCGTAAAAGGTATCTCGGTCTCCCATCTATGCCCAATGTCAGTTGCATCACTGGAATGTCTGAAGTCAGAATTGATGATATACGAGCCACATTGATTACCCGTAAAATTCATCAAGTATATAGCTATGCAGAATCCGGAGCTGTGAAGGTTTACTTTTGGCCTGGCCATATTTGCATCCTGCATATTACTTTTGTGTGGGAGGAAGCACAGACGACTGGCAAAAAATGAAGAATTTTATCCTCGTCTGAATTCCTCAGTAAAATCACCATCTGAACAAACGAACTTGTACGTCAAGATGAGCACCAGAATCATGGTATTCTGCTGAAATTTTGAGCGGAGTCGGTTATCTCCTTCCGAATTATCATTCCGACTTGTACTTCGATTTGAAACACAGATATTTGCTGGTGGAATCGTGGGAGCCGTTTGCGGTGTTGGGTCTGCGGTGCTCGAACACCTGTACGGGGTTGTGATGTATAAGATAATGCTCTAATGTGTCCCAGCCTCCGCCAACTCTCACCATCAGGTGACGATTCTTCAGGAACTGTAACAGAGGTCAAACGTAATTATAGAGGTCAGACTAGATTTAATGCAGAAATGTAAATGTTAATACAGCGGTCGAATGTTTGCAAATTTAATGTAAGTGCAAAATTTCAAACGTTACCGTAAACGTGGAAATAAAGTGGGGTGGAAATTTACTCTATTTACGTGGAGTCCTTTTAATCACAAAAAAATCCTCCACGTGTATCATATTGGTATCTATTTTTTGCCTAATATCTAACTACAAATGGAAATAAAAATAGGTGGATTGACCGTGAAAATCACCCCCACGCGTATCACTTAAGTATTGAAAGCGCAAGATTAAACCTCTGCAAAATAAAGAAAGTACTGAAATCTTTAGATCAAGCTTCTATTTAATGCCCAGGCCAGTTTTAAGAGAGTTAAATTTACTTAAGGAATATCTGGAAAAAATAAATGTCAAAGATTCACAAATTGATCAGTGGTTGAATTGAATATTTATCTGGTAAAAACTCGTGCTTAGTAATAAGACCATCTGAAAATATTGTTGTCCAGCGGAATTACCAACAACCCTCTGACTCAGAGTCATAATTGTTAATTCTACTGAACAACAAACATATGGGTGGGCTTATTACCAGGCATGGGTTTATCGCTGGATAAATACGGTATGTAGCTCTACACTGTGGAACTGAAAAAATTACCCAACATATTCATGATATCAACATCTCGGATTCCATTTCAATGCAACATACATCGCTATACATTTCCTGTCAGAAACAGTTACTGGAACATTCCAGGTAACAAAATCATGAGATAATATTAGGTTATCAAATTCACAGGGACTTGGCATGAAACCCCAATGGTCCATACATAAAATAGCATCAAAAAATAATATGGACCTTAAGTTGATTTGGTTTGGTTTGGTTTGTTTTCGTTTAACGTCCTATTAACAGCCAGGGTCATTTAAGGAGGTGCCAGGTTTTGGAGGTGGAGGAAAGCCGGAGTACCCGGAGAAAAACCACCGGCCTACGATCAGTACCTGGCAACTGCCCCACGTAGGTTTCGAACTTGCAACCCAGAGGTGGAAGGGCTAGTGATAAAGTGTCGGTACACCTTAACCACTCAGCCACCGCGGACCCTAGAGTGGAGACTTTATGCTAAGTCCCCATGATTACATTTACATTACCAAATGATTAAGCAGAAATTTGACATATTTCAAACTACCTTAGAGTTATTCAATATTATTGGTAAATAAAATTTATCTCCTTTATCATTAAACATCAGAAAATATATAAACAATTACCTTTAAATTTTTCTTATTGATATTGGTTGATCAAATCAAATGCCCTGTCAAATTGATTGAAAAATTTGTGATTTTGATTGAGGGATTTATCTTTGACGGTGAGATATTATACAGTTTGGTGTGACAAGGCGGCGATTGTATCGAATCATGCTCGCCCTGATGACATGGTGGCACGCTGTGAACAATAGCAGCCATTATGGGCGTCTCAGCTTACACGATTTTTGACTTAGTGTATTCAACAGGTCTGAACTTTTGACATGCGTGTGCTGTAGGTAGAAGTACATATTACTATCTAAACGCAAATTAACTCCTTTATCTGTTAAAATATAGTTGGTCTAGGAATTTAAATTTAGTCTCATCACAGAGTATTTAAAGAGATCATAGTCTTGCTTAAGTTTCCTTCTACGGACGTAATGTTGTCAGATTTTGTCAAATCAAAACTTACAGATAGTGGCCTTAAAATGACTCAAATACATGTAATGAGGAAAGTGACAATATTTGTTATTAAAATTTTGGAATCTTTGAAATATAAAATCAAAAATCGAAAATGACAACTACATCAATATATACCACAAATTTGATTATATAAGGCTTTTTAAAAATGTGACTCTTCAACGTCAACTTTATTTTACTTATTCTCTTTAAAAATTTGATGTTCAGTAGGATTTTGATATAAGTAATATTCATTAGTTTTGAAAGCTTTAGAATATTTTGCCATGACAAAAATAAACATCTTAACAAATAATGAAATTTGTCATCTATTTGAAGTGTATCACAGAACGGACATAATCTAATTAGGTATTCCACATTATTCCATCTGCCATTCTGTTTCCACTATCAATTTATGGTTATTTGTTTCGAACTTACAAAATATCATTCTTTCATAATCATTTAAAATTTCAAAACACCTTTTCACTCTTGATTCTGAAGGTTATGACTAAGTATTTAATTAATGCAGCTTGGTAACATAATAAAGCTGAAGTTAATTTTCTTTTAAATTGATACTTTCATCTATGTATATATATATACTTGTAGGAAAATTAATGAAAAAGTCAATACAGGGATGTGACGACGCAACGCCCCAGAAATTAGAGAATCGTAGAAATCCAGACGAATCTGTCACAGGATACAGGTGTATTCAAGTGGTCTCACCAAAAATCAAGAAAAAAAAGAATGAAAAAAAAAAAAAGACATCAAACCTAGGGGTTTGAATTCCCTTTTGAGAACACAAACAAAGTATTGTAGCTCTAGGACATTAAATACTTACCCGGATCTGAACAACTTTTCCGAAGATGAGATATTTTCCCTCGCCGATTTTTTTTACATGATCGTGGCATTTACACATGAAGGCTATCCTTTTGACCTACAAATATACAAATATAAACCCTTATGTTGTGTCAGATGATTTATCCGTATAAAATGTAGACATGATTTATCCGTATCAAATGTAGACATGATTTATCCGTATAAAATGTAGACATGATTTATCCGTATAAAATGTAGACATAGAACATTATAAACAAGCTTTCATATGTTATTGCACTTTATTTCATGTTTATATAGTGTCCATGAGATTCGTCAAATTTGAGTTGGAATTAAATTATCTCTGCATAAAATAAATCTATATTCAGAAAAAGAATTTCAAGCTTGTAGGGGTAACACCCAGAGTCATATGAGGATGGGTGTCTAGGGGGACACCAACAGCCAGGGTCATATGAGGATGGTTGTCTAGGGGGACACCCACAGTCAGGGTCATATGAGGATGGGTGTCTAGGGGGACACCAACACCCAGGATCATATGAGGATGGGTGTCTAGGGGGACACCAACAGCCAGGATCATATGAGGATGGGTGTCTAGGGGGACACCCACAGTCAGGGTCATATGAGGACGGGTGTCTAGGGGGACACCCACAGTCAGGGTCATATGAGGATGGGTGTCTAGGGGTACACCAACAGCCAGGGTCATATGAGGATGGGTGTCTAGGGGGACTCCAACAGTCAGGGTCATATGAGAATGGGTGTCTAGGGGGACACCAACAGTCAGGGTCAATTATGAGGACGGGTGTCTAGGGGACACCAACAGTCAGGGTCATATGAGGACGGGTGTCTAGGGGGACACCAACAGTCAGGGTCATATGAGGACGGGTGTCTAGGGGACACCAACAGTCACGGGTCATATGGGGATGGGTGTCTAGGGGGACACCAACAGTCAGGGTCATATGAGGACGGGTGTCTAGGGAGACACCAACAGTCAGGGTCATATGAGGACGGGTGTCTAGGGGGACACCAACAGTCAGGGTCATATGAGGATGGGTGTCTAGGGGGACACCAACAGTCAGGGTCATATGAGGATGGGTGTCAAAAGGGACACCAACAGTCAGGGTCATATGAGGATGGTTGTCTAGGGGGACACCAACAGTCAGGGTCATATGAGGACGGTTGTCTAGGGGGACACCAACAGTCAGGGTCATATGAGGATGGGTGTCTAGGGAGACACCAACAGTCAGGGTCATATGAGGATGGGTGTCTAGGGGATTCCAACAGTCAGGATCATATGAGGATGGGTGTCTAGGGGGACACCCACAGTCAGGGTCATATGAGGACGGGTGTCTAGGGAGACACCCACAGTCAGGGTCATATGAGGATGGGTGTCTAAGGGGACACCAACAGTCAGGGTCATATGAGGACGGGTGTCTAGGGGGACACCAACAGTCAGGGTCATATGAGGACGGGTGTCTAGGGGGACACCAACAGTCAGGGTCATATGAGGACGGGTGTCTAGGGGGACACCAACAGTCAGGGTCATATGAGGACGGGTGTCTAGGGGGACACCAACTGTGCAGGGTCATATGAGGATGGGTGTCTAGGGGGACACCAACAGTCAGGGTCATATGAGGACAGGGTGTCTAGGTGGACACCAACAGACAGGGTCATATGAGAGTGGGTGTCTAGGGGACACCAACAGTCAGGGTCATATGAGGACGGGTGTCTAGGGGGACACCAACAGTCAGGGTCATATGAGGATGGGTGTCTAGGGGGACACCAACAGTCAGGGTCATATGAGGATGGGTGTCTAAGGGGACACCAACAGTCAGGGTCATATGAGGACGGGTGTATAGGGGGACACCAACAGTCAGGGTCATATGAGGACGGGTGTCTAGGGGGACACCAACAGTCAGGGTCATATGAGGATGGGTGTCTAGGGGGACACCAACAATCAGGGTCATATGAGGACGTTCCTAGACACCAACAGTCAGGGTCATATGAGGATATGTGTCTAGGGAGACACCAACAGTCAGGGTCATATGAGGATGGGTGTCAAAAGGGACACCAACAGTCAGGGTCATATGAGGATGGGTGTCAAAAGGGACACCAACAGTCAGGGTCATATGAGGACGGGTGTCTAGGGGGACACCAACAGTCAGGGTCATATGAGGACGGGTGTCTAGGGGGACACCAACAGTCAGGGTCATATGAGGACGGGTGTCTAGGGGGACACCAACACTCAGGGTCATATGAGGACGGGTGTCTAGGGGGACACCAACAGACAGGGTCATATGAGGATGGGTGTCTAGGGGACACCAACAGTCAAGGTCATATGAGGACAGGTGTCAAGGTGGACACCAACAGACAGGGTCATATGAGAGTGGGTGTCTAAGGGGACACCAACAGTCGGGGTCATATGAGGACAGGTGTCAAGGGGGACACCAACAGGCAGGGTCATATGAGAGTGGGTGTCTAAGGGGACACCAACAGTCGGGGTCATATGAGGACGGGTGTCTAGGGGACACCAACAGTCAGGGTCGTACGAGAACGGATGTCTAGGGGGACACCAACAGTCAGGGTCATATGAGGATGGGTGTCTAGGGAGACACCAACAGTCGGGGTCATATGAGGACGGATGTCTTGGGGGACACAGCCAGGGTCATATGAGGATGGTTGTCTATAGGGGGACACCAACAGTCAGGGTAATATGAGGATGGGTGTCTAGGGGGAAACCAACAGTCTGGGTCATATGAGGACGGGTGTCTAGGGACACCAACAGTCGGGGTCATATGAGGACGGGTGTCTAGGGACACCAACAGTCGGGGTCATATGAGGACGGATGTCTTGGGGGACACAGCCAGGGTCATATGAGGATGGGTGTCTAGGGGGACACCAACAATCAGGGTCATATGAGGATGAGGACAGGGGTCAAGGTACTATATCAATTAGATTATACATATAAGTCAAAGTCAAATCAATATATTTCTGTCATCAGAAATGGCATCACTTTAACATATTGTAAATCACAGATTTAATGACTGTTTTGGTTAAAATTAAGAGTTAACTGAAATTAAGTCATATTAATTTTCCATATCCCTTTGCGGTTAGTACATGCTGCAACACATTCTGAGCTGTTAAAGAAAATCATTAAACATGTACAAACAAAATTCATTACTCAGTTTAATCATCAATGGAACACAACAAAAAGAAATTTCTGGTCTACAAAATACACTCTGCAGACCACAGTGGACCTGTCCACAACAAAGGGCCGACCAGTCCATTTTGTAAATTCAGGGGTGAGAAATTCATATTTTTTTTCCATATGAAGTGTGATTTCTGGAAAAAACTTTATCTTTGATGCTAGGGATACAGCAGTTGTCATAGTAACAAGCAAAAACACCTTTGTCATTGTGAGGAGAATTATATATGTCTCAAACAATTCATATCATACAGTCGTTAAACAACCATTTAGAGCCGTATAGTAGAACAAGCGGCAGGCAGGTTACAAGGAATCTGCATCTGTTAGAAATGTCAATTCATCATTCATTTTCATATTAGACCAAATTTGTTTTTTCACAATGACTGAACACAGGGTCTTGAGAAATAGCCAGGAGACAATCAGATGAAATTAAAAAATAGATTTTCTCAAAAATTGGATTTTTAGCACGAAAGATATATTTAAAAGAATGATATACAAAATGTATATCTGAGGTAAGACATTCTCTACAGGTTGTACAGCTAATAAATTTCCCCTTCCTTCCGCCAGGGCTTGAAAATAATTTGTTTTCCTCTTTCAATCTGAACTTCTGAAAACTTGTCAGGAAGTGGGAACAAGACAGCAAGGAACCAGAAAATGGCAAAAGGAAGGAGTAGGTACTGGTAATGAAAACATTGATGGCAAGAGCTTTGGGAGAACTTTGTGGAACTTACTTTAAACAGTAGCAAAAATAAAACAATGAGAAAGCAATTATGTTGTCCAGGCTTGCTCCTTTTGACTTTGGTGGCCTTATTCTGACTAAATCCTGGGAATTGTATTCTGGCCATCATGTTCTAAATTAAAATTATCTTGCTTAAGCTTCTTCTTGCTGTCTTGTTTCAATTCAGGTTGAGGATGAAGAGAATGAAAACAATGATTGTCTTGTATCTCTCCCTCCACCCTCCTTCCTTCCCAAGAAATGTTCCAAATACAAAATTTGTACTTGCATTTTCACTGAGGTGACAGTTCTCATGCTTTTTGATACAGTTCTTAACGGTATTCTGACTATTTCCCAAGCCCCTGTGCCTAACACATTGGATGTTCCGAAAAACACACTCACCCTGGCAAGGCACTCCAAATAGTGCTCACAACCCATTCCAAATCCGCACTAATAAGGGCAAAATTGCATTCCATATAACAATATGCATTCTTGCCAATTTCAAATTAATTTTGGCATGATTTTCTTAATTTTACATAGATTATAAAATAGAATTCTTCAAATACATATGCCATATGCTTAATATATATCCTTGCAAAAAATTTACATTTATATTTCTGCAGAATGTAACTGTCAACATTTTTATTGTACACTTTCTCGGCACATTTTTACTGATATTTGTTACAAGAAAAGTATGTGTTTCAACAGGATATCAACACAAGGTTATTTATAGTATGTACATTCTACTGTGTAGGAATCGAGGAATAAATTACAAAGCAACAAAATATGTCTAGATACTTATCTGTATACATTTAGGATTTACAAAGGTAAAAAAAAGCTAGGTAAGGTTTACAAGGTAAATGAAAGCAATGGAAGATAATATGGGACCTTTTTCTTAGAATTCAAAAATTGGAATTTGTATTTAAGGATATATGCTACTTTTCACAGAATACATCTCATTTCTTGAAGAGTTATCTCCCTTTTTATTTGATGCAGTTAATAAAAATTATTCATTGTTTCAAAACTATCTCTAATCAATTAATTGCTAAATCAATTAGTCTACTATGAAAGATACTGCACAATAGCTCCCTTGAGTGGAACTCTTTTGAAAAAGAGATAGTTTCTCACTGTAAGTAGCATATACCTTTAAGTAACTAAATGTTATTATAAAATTCATGTCTTATGGATCTAATGATGGCCTCAGAATTATTAATTGTATCAAAGCTTCATCCTGAGGTACTAAACATACTATATGCCTCTTGATCATGTCATCTAATCAACATCCCCTCAAATGTTTTTGATACTATTTAACAATTTTTTTGTAATATCCAAGGGAAATTATGTGGGAATATTTGTTTGTTTGTCAGATTTATTGCACCCGTAAACAGCCAGGGTCATTTTGCGACGGGTCTCCTTGTAGTAGTTGGTGACTACCTCATTGAACAACACAAGGGAGGCCCGCCGCATGGCACCCAGAGCAATTTGGGTAAGGTGTCTTGCCCTTGCAAGACACAACCACAACAGAAGACACCAGCCCATTACTCAGCTTCCGGAGAGACACAAACAGACGTATCAAACCACACAACTTGGATCTTCACCTGAGGTGGCGTGGCCGGAGATCTATATAACCAACTGAACTATCACCGCCCCTTCCAAGGACATTTTCTATTTTACCATCAACTAGATTTTAAGAAGCAAAGAATACCATCTGATTCTCAAGAAGCTTAATTACAAATAAGTCCAAAAAAATTGTCAGCCAATCAGAATTGAGGATACAAACACATTCATTTGACAGTGTGCAACTAGTTTTTTTTACTCCTATATCTACTGGTGAGGAGAAGGGCTTCACATCTAGGACAAAAACAAACGTGGATCATGATAATTTCTGCTTGGACAAAACAAGCAACAGAAAGAACTCTAATCAAAATGGTAGAATTTCAACCGTGCAAAACAATTTTAATCAGTATTTATTTGAATGCGTGGGTGAATTTAGACAGTAGTATTCCATGAAAAATATTAAAGATATATATGAAATTTAATGAACTCATGAGGCTTGATTTTTCACATTTGTTTTTCACATATTACAATATTACAAATAAATATGTACAGCAAAAACAGGACCTCTTTGAAATTCATGCTAAATAGTTTACCAATGATATTTAAATAATGCTAGAATTTCGACACTTTCAGCTAGATTTTTTTCCTATAATCTAAAAATTTTAGAAGCAATTCTTTAATTGGAAAAGGGGGAATTCAAATGAATGGCAGTTAATTCATGATGTTTACAAAAAAAAATCATGGTATATGATGCTGGTAACTAAGATGGCTGCTATATGTGTCAGTTATGTTACCATGGATACCGTCGTTAGTTGGGATGATGGGATATCTTACCTCTTCGTGAAATATCCACCTATTAAGGTTAGGAATCAGCCCTTTGTCATGTTTTATCGTCCGGATCTTTAAAAGATTGCCATAAGATTTCATCACATTAAATCCTGTTGTATTTTTCCATTAGAATTTACTTAAGACGCCCATACTGCTTTCAAATATAACTTTAAAAATTTGAGATATTGTGGTTTTGGCTTTTTTACCTGTTGTGTTCATATATGTCACATTCTTTTTTTAATTTCGAAGTAGAAATAATTAATACATTGTATTAAAAGGACTATAAGCTTATTTTGCATACAGAAGACACTTTAAATTCACAGGTATATTAAATATATACATTTTGTATATACACAAAACACAGCACCAAAGTACACTAGTACCATATTTATCCAGCAATAAGCCATTGCCTGCTAATAAGCCCAACCAAGTGTAATATGTTGGCCTTCTGGACTTATTGAGAAATAAATATGGCAGTTTGTACTTGATATATTTCAGAAAAAAATCTCCCCTCAGTATGAGAATCATTTAGACTGTAAATTTATAATCACATAATTATTTTAATAGCTTGCATATAAAAAAAAAAAAATAATATGTTTATTTCTTTTCTAGAAGACATTTTTCTTCACTAAGGTGGGTTTTTTTTCTCCATTTGTTTATAGTTAAAAAAAATACCATCACTTGTCCAGCAGTTAGCTGTGACACAAACAGAACTGTTAAAAAATCTGTAAGAACATAAAACCACACAATATTGTAACAATACAGATTATTAACTGGGTACTTCAAATAATCAATGATGAAATTATGTGATATATTAAGTATAATAAAAAAAAATATCACACATCCCCATTCAATGTCATAATGTTTAAATTGAAATTATAAAAAAATGCCAAAAAAATATATACTCATTAATCAAAACAGAGAAATTTGACAAGTACGTGGCATAGATCGTGTTCATTCTTTTTTTTGACATTTTTTTTATTTTGCAATTAAGATGAATTTTGTTATAACTTAAACCAAATAAGTTTTAAAATTTTGACATTCAACAGAAAAAAACAAACACAATCAGTCAAGTTTATCAAAAAGCTTGATCAATCAAATATCAAAAAGCTTGATCATTCAGAGTTATCAAAAAGCTTGATTAATCAGAGTTATCAAAAAGCTTGATCAATCAAATATCAGAAAACTTTATCATTCAAAATTACAATGTATCAAAAAGGTTGTTTGATGATCAAAAATTAGCAAAACAAAGAAAAATATTATCGGATGACCATGCAAATGTTTAAATGAATATATGAGTATGTACAAAATGTAATCTTAATGAAAATGATACATGTAACAGAATGAAATGAATTTACATAACACAGACACATGGACATAATTTGTGTTTAATGTTATCAAACCATACAAGTCAGAATACAGTAATATTCTAATACTTTTTACACAGCATTTAAGATGTTCGATCATTATAAGAAGGTAACTGATAATTTTGTCTTAACTAATTGGGTGGACACTGGTGACACAGTGGTAACACTGTACACTTGCCTTTTACACTTGTACCTAGGTGACCACGTCGGTTTAATTTCTTGATCCCAACTGAAAAGGTATGGGGTCACCTGCTGGACAACGCACAGGTTTCCCCCGGGTACTCTGGTTTCCTCCCATAATAAGACACGCCCCCCCCCCCCCATGTGCTTCTATCCGGGCCAACAAGAGTGATTAATATAAGTTTTGAAATAAAGAAAGTTTACATTAACAAATTGCACTCCAGATCAGAAAAAAAAAATCTTTATTTTTCAAAGTACAATGAGGATTAAATTATCTATCCAGAGATTTTTTTTTCTGTAGCTCTTTTATCTTATCATAATAATTTTCCATGAAGTACAATCAACATGGCATAATACTGACATTAAATGAGATGCAGATGATAAACAATTTCACCTTGGACTTCAAAAATATCAACAACATTTCAAGATGTTCTAAGATAATGATAGAATGTTGAACACAATTTTCCCTACGAATAATTTCATTCTAGCACTTAATCATACACTAAGAAGAAGTGTGAAATGTGTTTTTCAAGATGGTGGCCATCTTGGATTTCAAAACGGCCAGAAAATCAACAATATACTTGGTCTGGATCATCTCAGGATCATTTCAGGGAAGTTTCAGGTGAATCCAACTGGTGGAACTTGAGAAGAAGCTTAAAATGTGTTTTTCAAGATGGCGGCTATTGCAGCCATCTTTGATTTCAGGCTGACCTGAAAAAATAACAACACTTGTTCAGGACCATATCAGGATCTATCCAGTGGAATTTGAGATGAAGTTTAAAATGTGTTTTTCAAGGTGGTGGCTATGGTGGCCATATTGGATTTCGGCTCAAATTCTGTGAATGAGTCTAGTGTTTTCCCAAACATCCCCAGAAAAAAAGGCATTAATATAGTACTTTTTCTTAGGTTTAGTTTGAGTAAAAACTAGCTCCCGGTAGATAAAATATCTTAGACAGTAAAAAGGATGTGAGTTGTTGTCAAAACACAATGAACCTAGCTACATTGAATAATTAGTTGACATTAAAATGAAAAACAGACGAACTATGACAACAAGTCACATGACCTACCGCCATATCAAAATTCCAAAAGTTTGGAATAAGCCCTCCATCACGGAAAGATACTTCCTCCATATCCGACTAAAATGCGTAATGAATATTCATGAATTTGACATGAAGAGGAAAAATAAATTAAAAGCTTTAACAATACACCAATACAATGGCATGCATTTCCTGTATCAGTTTACATTAGGTAGAAAAACACACCGAAACATGCTCTTTAATTAATACATTGATTATTTTAATGATTATCTCCCTTTAATTTTTTTAGCAATTTATCTCCCTTTAATATTTTTTAGCAATTTCAAAAAGCTTATTAATTAAATGAACATTATTTTAATAATCGTTTTTATTTAAGATCTTTTTCTCTCTGTTTCTATAAGAAAACTCATTACATAGAGATAAAAAAAAGTACATAAAAAACAGTATGGACAAATTTTGAAAAAAATATTAATTTCAGTCTCTTCATCAGCTAATCAATACAGATACTCGTGATTAAAAATATGGCACATCTGATGAAAATTGACATTTGTACAATCCTTGACATAATCCAAAATGCTCATTGCTAAAAGATAGTCAAAATTCAATAGATTTAAAAAATATATAAACACATGTACAATGTACCAGTATAGCAAATTATTTCTACATTTGGTCAAGGTCAAAGTTCATTTAAAAATTTACGACCATTTTGTTAATTCCTTGTCAATATGATTAAATTTATTACCAGTAGCAACATCAAACATTATTACATTAATAACAGCTCACTTCTCAAGGTCATTCAAAGGCATATACAAGTAAATGTGTCAGAAAAACTTTGTCAATTCTGTTATAAGACAAATTAGAACACTCAAAATATTATGAGATGAACAAGTCAATATAATCCAAGTAAAAATGATAAGATTTTTTTGTCTGACAAGTTCTTAAGGCTACATGCTACCTAACACTTTCTATATAGCTACTTATCATGTTCATATATGTACAGTGTATGAAAGAGTGAGCTCCCTTAGCAAAAAACATTCATATGCATTCTGATGTCTGTCTGAAGAGTATTTTGAAAAAATACTTAATCATGCAATTATTGTGTAATTTGATATTTTGTCAGGTAATTTAGTGTAGAACTCTTTTGGAATAAGCTACATGTAGGTAGCATATATCCTTAAGTCACATGATATATTGTAAAAAAAAAAAAAAATTTCATTCAAATATAATTTTATCCATTTTCAAAGGTTTACTACACATGTAAAATAGGAATTCTATTAATTTTCAATGTAATAAAGATGCACATATGGTATCAGTGATGAAAAAACTGGAAGAATACACAAATATCAAACATTTATGCATCTACACACAAAGATTCATCCCCTGGAAACAAAAAATAGACTGTCCTGTCTTTTGACATGGACCAGTTTATTGTGGTTCAGAGGGGAGACAAGGTTCACACAGCACCCATTACCAAAGCATGTACATGTATATTGATTAAAATTCTAATCTTTACAATTTATTCCTGAATAATCTAGCTCATAAATATTCAAATATTTACAACAAATAACACTCTAACCCTTCCTCTAGCTTCTCAGAAGTTTATTTAGAATGAACTCGCAGTTAAATCTAGGTATTTAATAACAATATGTAAGTTTCAAGATATTGTATATCCCAACTTTGCAGAGAGCAATGAAAGATGGACACCTTGATTTAAATATCACCACAATTTATCAAAATATATATTATTGAGATTTCTGTTAATGTTCTATTTTTTTTTTTAATTTTAGTACATATAAGTATATGTACAGATATGTTACATTGCGCAAGCTCCACAGAAAATGCCATCTATATTTTCATGAATGTTTGGTAGAAACATATCAAAATATTTAGATCAATATCATATTGAATTTTGAATTTTGAATGTTAATCTTTTTAATGATATATGTGGCTCTTGTGAAGAATTATTCAGAACAAAAATTCAATAAACTTCAAAAGCAGTTAATCCAGTATTTTTTTTTTAATTTCAGAAAAAAAATATGACAGAATTATAGTTGTAATTCAACAAATTTCATTGAAACCACAAAGCTTGGGATAAACATCACATCTGAATCTGCTACAGATTGAAAAGCGGACATTGTAGAAGCCAAGTCGACATTGAACTCTGGTTAGGGTCAAGGTCAAACACACGCCCAGCAGACCTACCTCCTCGTCAAGTGACCAGGACTGCGGGGTGGGAGGGGACTTCTCCTCTATTTCCTCCTCCTCCTCAGTCTCCGTACCAGTCTTAACAAGGGGAGACAAATCATTGACAAATCAACTCACCGACTCATACACTCGTATGTTCAATTATGCAATCATCATTTATAAAAAGAAAATAAATAAATGATAAACAAATTGAAAAAAAATGAACAAATAAAAATAAATCAATAAATAAATAATATGTGTGCTGGGAAATTGTAAAATCATGGAAAGGCAAGTCTGTTAATGTCATGTTTTCCTCAATATCCATTGTACGTCATAAGGGCATTTTGAGATGTTAGAAAAGAGTCGAAATGGCCAAATTAAGAGTGAAACCTGCAACTGAAAAGGAAAAGTTAAATTGTAATATGTTGAAGAAATATCAGACTCTTCAGAGTTTCAGGCGGAGTTTGGGATGTAATGAATGTAGAACAATGACTAAACATCACAAATACTGCTTCAGAAAAACATGTTTCAGTGATTAGGAGGAGAGGGAAAGAATTGTCTCTGAAAAATAATGTCAACATCCGCATTTGCAGAAATCCCCAAAGATCTTGCGTAGCGACATCTGAAAGTGACGGCCTGAAATTGAAAATGGGAGACTGCTAGTTTACGTAATCTCACCTCATCATCAAGACTGTTTGGCTTCGGAGGCGGAGGGCGGGGAGGGGGTGGTTCTTCCTCCTCCAATCTCTCCATCTCTTTCTCCATCTTGATGAGACTAGGCGGCTCCAGACCGAATTTGTAACCTATTCTTGCTAGTTCTAGGAGGCACAATACCACTGACTTCTCAGCCGTGTGAGACACTGTGGCAACAAATATCAGAAGCTAAAATTCAGCTCTATACCAACAAACAAGACAAATTTATGTTTAGAAATAGAAAGAAATTTCAAACCTTTCCGAATAAACTTCATAGAAAATCATTGGACCTTACAAGATAATTAAATATAGTTAAAAAAGTAAACTTTTCAAAAATCTTCCTACCTAGATATTCTGTTTCAAACATCTGATCATCGGCCATCCCAAATTCTTTACACCAAGATAAGAAGTTTGCTGTATTGTCGCGTGCGAACCAGCTCCCCGATGGTGCGTTATTTTTACAACGAAGTTTGTAGTTTGGCAGGGGCTGAAAAATATCCAGTATGGGTCAGTATTATACTTACAGTGAAGATACATAATACATAAAATACTAAAGACATCATGAATATTCATGAGATGTATTTTTTCTTCACATATGAATATTCAGTAGATAATAAAATTATCCATGATACAATGAATATGCAGTAGATAACATGATTATTTATGATAATGAATATTCAAAACATTTGTTTTTATTCAGCATGCGTCAATCTCACAAGCATGAATCAGCAGTGTTTCTATAAGAACTATATGCTTGATTTACAAGTACAATAAAGATTTTCCTCCGTCAATCAGTCTTGAAAATTCCTTCATTGTAGCTGCCGGGGACCTAGTTTCTTAATTGTCTCCATGTATATTGATCCTTTCAGGACACTTCATTAACTTAAATATATGTAAATCTGTGCGACCGGTCTTCTTTATCTCCATGAACTGCCATTCATATAATTCAGTGACCTACTTTCCTAACCTCTCTATGACCTGTCCTTGACATTCACATTCCACACAGTGACCTAATTTCCTAACAACTGTTTGACCTTGTCCATAACATTCCTTATGTTCTATACACGGATCACAGTGACCTAATTTCCTAACTGTTTGATCTGTCCATAACAGTCCTTATGTTCTATACGTGGATCACAGTGACCTAATTTCCTTACCTCTGTGTATGATCCATCCATAACACACTCTTGCGCCTTCCTCTGTATGATCTTGGCCATTTGACACAAGTAGACACCATTGTCAAGGACATCCAGAAAATTGTCTGCATTGACTTCCATTCCTGAAATGGAGATTATTGAACTTGTTAAGGGTGTATGCTACCTGACAATGTCTCTATATCTTCTTTCCAAAGTGATTCCCACTCTTAAATCTGTTGGGTTTTTTTTCCTTTTTTTTTTTAAATTTCATGATGAACTTCAATAACATCAATACATATATCTGAAGTCAATAGCAAGTATTATTGAATTATTTCCGAATTTTAAGGGAGATAACTCTGTGTTAAGTTACAATACATGCATATAAGGTGTGAGCATTTACGTGTATCAATTACACTGTGCCTCTATATCCCAAAAGCTTTTTTGGCTAAATTTTTGCATTTACTGTTTCTAGAACAAGAAAAGTTACCGGTATATATAGTTATAGAATGCTTAACATTGAATTTTATAGCGTATATGTTGATACTTTATGAGATCCATTACGAGTTGATTATCATAAAAAGTTGACTGAATGTCAAATGACAGTTCTATTGATATTCAAATTCAATTTTATTTATGTTCATGTGCACCCTATGGAGCTTTTATAGATTATGTCACAAATATTTCTACCTTCACGACAACTACCATGGAGACAAGCTACAAAAAAATACTAGCTCTAAATTTTAAAAAAAGTTTGATAAAAAATATGAATTCTACAAAAGAGCTGATCAAGCAACTTCAAAACACAACTTTTATCGTAACTATCCAAAACGAGGCTTCCTCTCATTGAGCTGAATTGATAAAGCAAAGTCGGAGCTTTTTTTTGAGGCAGCTAGAGCTTCCAAAACATTCTCACTTTTTGTTCTTCACTTGAAGAGTTCGGAATTTCCATGACAGGGTCAATTATGAATGACCAGAGTTCAAACAACCAATCAGAGACATATATACAGAGATTGGCAGCTCTCTATTTGCCCTTGTGTTTACATAGTGGCCCCTGACCTTCCCACAATCCTTTGCGGTCGCTTGGTTCAGTCTTCACTAGACGCCATATTGGAGAAAACTTGAAAACCAGACACATAATTATCGATAATTTCTATTTAGAATCATCACCAAGATCCAATTATGTGCTTTAATTTTATTAATATCAAAGTGCAGAAGTGTCATCAATATGAAATATATCACAATTTGCTGACCAAGTGTTTGTATTTTGAGTATGAAAGTCAAGCACAACGCAGGAAAGATCGGCGGGAATCTCCAATTTTCGAAAAGTCCCTATGGGGTTTTCGAGAATACGGATAAATGACAACAATGTGCATGATAATCAAGACCACATTCCATAAGTATGATAGTTTTTGGTTAATGTGGTAACTTTTGTAGTGGCCTAAATAAAACGATGTGCTTTTTTGTGTGCTTTTAAAATTGACGATGTTTTGGTCTGACGTAATGGCTGCTTAATTACAAAACTTGGACATGTCGATAAGACCCAATGGATTTTAGAAAATACGGATAAATGGCAACAATGTGCATGATCAATAAGACTATATCCCATAAGTATGATAGTTTTTGGCTAATGTGGTAACTTTTGTAGTGGCGAAAATAAAACGATGTGCTTTCTGTGTGTATTTAAAATGACGATGTTTTGGTCTGACGTAATGGCGGATTAACCAGAACATGTCGAATAAGTTCCAATACATAGATACACACATGCGCAAAGCCCGATTTACCTGCGCTCGCGTGTGTTTGATAGGAGACAGGACGCTCTCGATAAGGGATATGCTTGAGTGGTCACAAATAAAGGGAGCCACTACGTGTACGGGGAAATAGCGATGTTACTTATCTCTCTGTATATATGTCTCTGAACCAATGTAGTTTGAAAACTATTGTTTAAAATGAAAAAGTTACGTTTTCCAACTAACTTGATTTGAACTGATCGATCAACCAGAGGTTTTTCAAATATGCACTTCACTTTAATCAAGATTACTCAAAATTTTGCATAATTTATGTTAATAAATGAATATAAATGAAGTATAATGATTTATTTTAAAATCTATCAAAATTATAAAGAGTACGGAAATTTATATTCAGGGGTACTTTAACCTACATATTTGTGTCCAGATCAAGGGCAGTATATGTATAGACGTGGCTACTAGGGAACAACCAACCAATTGAAAAATAGACTTTTGAAACATTCCCTGTGTACAGAAAGTTGAGCCAGAGACAAAATGTCTGGCAGCCACTGATTGGCCAGTAGTTATGAAGTAACAAAATATATATGTGGCCTGATAGGTAACTGTCCATAAGAAATGGTGATATAAATTTTGTAAGTCCGATAGAATTTTTCCCCAAAAGTTCAGGTAATGATAATTAACAGATAAACATTTCAGATTTATGAGAATTTTTACTGCGAAATTCACTCATTTTCAAAATGGCTACCCTGGAACAAATTTGAGCTGAAGGACCCAACTCTTTTTTTTTAATTATGTGTTATATGAGACCCTAAACTTTTGTTATAAACCATAATTGTCATACTGAATTCAAGAATTTCAATGAAATACTCCAAAACGTTAACACTAAAGTCTATGGAAAAATGATTAGGTTGGTTGGTCCCTACTACCTGTTGACATGGACACTGCTCCTGGGTATACAATGTCATTTACATCGATCAGAACTCTGTCTATTTGGACACGAGTTATATTTTTACCTTATATTAATTAGTATTTAGTGATTTGGATTATGTAATTCACATCATTATTGCTACAACATGACACATTGAACCATCTCATTTTCATGAAATAACGAATTTATTTATTTTCTCTATTATAAAGATTAAGCAAAGTCAAGACTAAACTGACTTGAACTTTTTGTAAGTGTTATTGTCATCGTAGATAATAATGTACTGATATCATTGTAACTATATAAAATTAAACTGATAGCTTGGCATTTCTCTTTCAACATGATTATATTTATCATGGATGCTAAGCAAAATGAGACAAAGGGACCATTAAAATCAGGTGACCATCACATGATCTTGACCGAGAAAAAAAACCAATATCTGCAATTACCGAAAATTGCTTTCGCAAGAATATGATCATAGCAATCAAATTATCATATATGGCTAAGACATAACCCTGTCAAAATTCCAGAATTATATTTGTAGGAAGGCTATAATGGACGCTTCATTACAACATCAACAATACATACTGCAATTTTTATAATACATTTTCAATTTCCAGCAAATAAGTTTAACACCCTGAGGGTGAAAATCGTTTAATTCATGTCCGTTATCTCCGTTTTTAATGACATTTCCTGATTAAAACATCAAGTCCGTGAATTCTACAGCACATGTACACAAAGACATATATTCCAGTCCAAAGGTGGAATATAAGGATGACCAAAAACCTTTTTTTTTTTTTTACAGATCTCACTGGGTGGCATAAAAAACGATGCAAGCCAAACACCTGTTTTACACTTGTTAACACATGCCCGGCATTTCTTACCTGCCCCTTGTTTGCCTATCGCTGTTCAGATCAACACAAAACACGTTACAACACAGGTATGTATAATACAGGTAATGTAGGTATATAAAACTTAATTAGATTATAGTCACACCTGTATACATGCAGGTATCAATAGCACACATTATACTTATGTCATTTACAACTATTCAAGAGTATATTAAATATCTTAGCAGGGCTACATGTACAGTTATTCAGTGGCTGCCTGATATTGAATAAAATTAAGGAAAAGTGTTACGGTATGCGCACGTTATATAAAATTACCGTATGTAACCTGAAGGCCTGATTTTAAGTACCTAGGATATTTACATACGAAATTCCTTAATTTTATAAACGAGAAGTCATGCCCCAAACATGGGGTTCCAGTGACAAGTAATGTAGAAGATAGAGCCTGAACAACCTTTTTCTTTTATGTAGGTCAAAGGTCAAAATGTAGGTCAGAGTGACCTTCTTGTGGTACATGACAGCTGCTTCACCTAACAGGGTGAACTCATGCCCGAAGCATTAGTCACAGTTACCATACGAGATAGAAAGTCCGGATAAACTTAAGTGCAGAAGGAAGGAAGGATGGAAGGAAAGGACAGACAAACACACATACATCTCCATCCCCTCCCCCTGTGGGAAATGGAATTTATCTTTGATTAAATTTCAGAGCTTGATGAAATTTTATCATATTTAACATCTATACATTGTCTCACCCAGAATACATGATACAGAATAAAAGACTAAAATTAGCATAATTAAAATTTAGCATAAAATTATAGTGCAGAAAGCGCCAAAATAACATTACCACTAAAATATGTATGTAAACAGTATATAATAGCGTGTGTATTGACTGTACAACTCAAACGTAGTAGTACTAACCTAAATGTTTGCCGAGCCATTCAGCTAAATCCTCCTTAAGAGGTCCAAGACTCTGCTCCTGAATTTCCGCCAGTTTTTGTTCCATAACGTCCTCCTCAGCCTCCCCATCATCATAACCGTTGGAATCCATCGGAATGAGTCCAGATGCCTTCATCATCTGCGGAGTCATCCCGCCGGACTCCCTATTGGCTGCCATGGCAACTCCTAAATACTTCTGTCCTCTACATCGTGGGTCCTGCAGAAAAAGGAAACAAATATTTGATT
Source organism: Pecten maximus (assembly GCF_902652985.1). Taxonomy (NCBI): domain Eukaryota; kingdom Metazoa; phylum Mollusca; class Bivalvia; order Pectinida; family Pectinidae; genus Pecten; species Pecten maximus. Next base: position 3,920,861 of record NC_047019.1, on the reverse strand, counting down.
TATGTATATTGATAAACGATCTGGTTTTCTCAATCTCTGTATATATTTATATTCGAATCGCCAATTATAGCAAGTCCTTGACATCATATCAATAAAAAAAATTTGCGTCAAATCGACATATGACTAGGCAGGCAGAGTATACAAGTTTGATTAGATTTTCATATCGGACCGGTTTAAAATAAAAACGGTATTAAAAAGAGAACAAATAATCATTCAGATAGTGGATTAAACTCTCTGAGGATTTTAAACACATATGTTTGGCAGCTTGAAATCTCCCCTTCCAACCAAGATCTCCTGATCTGAATATCTCACTCCCAGGGGCCAAAGGCTCTATCAGTGTCCCCTAGGACAGGGAGGATAGGAATGTATATGAACGGCTAACACAATGGACGAACACCATTTAAAGAATAAAACATCACAATCAGCTTTCAACACAAAAGAATGAAATGTTTTGGGGTTTTTTTCATTCTAGATTTAACAAAGAAAGACAATTCAAACATTATTTTGAAGTCACAAGAGCAAGTCTCGAGGACTGAGAATTGGGGATATTCTTCAAAGACAAAGTCTGCCCTTACTTTTCTAACCTTCCGGGTGATATTATTGAAATCTTACCCTTGACTTGAAACAACGATTGTAGTTATCAAATACATGAAGAATATCATGCAATATAGCATGAATTGGAATTTTGTGTCCTAACTAATTGATCCCTGCAGTGTTGGATTCTATAGGGGCATTATAACTTCAAGGACGGTCACAAAATAAAATTGCTTTGACAATACTCCAGGTCTCCTTCCTTGAAATATTGAATATATAATATAACCTTTTTAAAAAACAATTGCATGTAGGATCAAATTGTTTGACCTCAATAAAATTATATTTTACTGACAAGTTTATCACAATCAATGAACAATCTTTAATTGTATTACGTATGAACATATAATTAGCACTAATGACAATTATGACTCAAATTTCACAACTCCGACGGACAAGATTGTGTTAATACCAGCGGTCCCGATTACTGTGAGGTACAGTTTCATTAAAAATGTCACATGATCTAGGGTCAGGCCCCAAAGAATGCTGGAACTGAAGTCCGACAGGTATTAGGTGGTAAAATTAAGGTGCCAATTGACAATGATTTCTAGTGATTCAAGGCCCATAGTACATTTGTAACTTAGCTGTGTGCCTGGTAATATCGTCCGTGTCGGTGTCCGCAGACAAGCCATAGTACCAGACTGCAGTGTGTTGGGACAGCGCCAGTACTATCGTAAAATACCAGGCTTTTCAAAAGCCCTGTCAGCTTAATTTGTGCTCAATGCTAAAATTTAAACTTTCAAATTTAATCCTCATTTTTTTTTTTTTTATATATTTACTGTCATCAATATCAACTTGAATCCCTGTAATTTTGTAACTTACACCGGCGGAGAAATTAGAATTTCATTTACAGGATACAAAAGCTATTTTCAAATAATCAATGTGTTTAGTTATACTAATTTTACGATGGACTAGGAATGTTTAAAAGCTTTTAGATAAGCAAAGAAGGCTATTTTTGTTTGCATCTGTCAACATAAAAAGTCGTTCTTTGAATTCGATCCAGGATCTCAAAAACGAAAAATATCAAAAACAGACAAGAAAAAAACATCACTGTAAACAAATCGGTTATCAGACATATCTGAAAGGTTGGAGAAATTCTGTTTTCTTTTTATACTTCTGCCATAATTTTTATCAATTTTTATCACATTAAAGCTTTGCTTTATAACCAACATCCTTTACTATAATCCTCACAGAGAATAACTTTCATTACCTATTATCAAGCTGAGTAGACATAAACAATAATGTATTGTTAGCTTAACCAAAAAACAAAACAAATTTGTTGATTAATTTGTGCTGATATTTTACAACATTTTACAAAATCAGTTTAATCTTCAGATAATTTTTTATTCATAATCAAAAAAAAGATTAAAAAATTGATTTGAAATTTCTGTGAAATTGATTGTATAGAGGTAAACATTGTACAGATATTTTATTCACAAGTTAAGCCCAGACCCTACCTTAGTTCAAGATTAATATTTTAGCTCTGAAGTTTGGGGAGGGCTTATTTGAGAACCCCAAATTTAAGTTTTAAAATTGAAGATCACGTAAAATTCAAGAATAGTTAATTTGTGGACATGTAGGAGCTTCTCACAGCTAAATATGGTAATGAAGACTAGACAAAATTCTTACTGGTATTTAATTTTACGGAGAGAAAAAATTCATTGAAGTAATTGTATCTTTAAATGTCTGCCTGCTTCTAAACAAATATAACAGTGACTGAAAATACCTCAAGACTTTATAATGTTAAGGTGACAAATCTTTCCACGTAGAGTTGTATGCAATTACGAGATAGAGTTTTTGCATGATACATGTAAATGCATAGAGTATATAAAGTGCACCGGAATCAATAATCAGGCTGGTAATTAGACGGAAAATATTATACACTTATGTGCGGTGTACTTTTATATATACATACATGTATATATATATATATAAATATAGGTATAATAACGACACAGTTAAGTGGTGAAAGCGATGCTTTAAATAATTATATATAATTGTACTGTTATTGCAAAAATTCGTATTCAATTTGTTTACTGATTGACCGAGGTTCAAAAAGTACACACTCACAAATAGAACAGAATTATATAGACAGTCATATCTTTAATGCTGTGAAAGTTGACAATCAAGATGATAAAAAGGCATATAGGGCCTGTTAAGTGTCCTCAAGAATTATTACCATTTTTTAACTAACAAAACGAACAGGAAAGATTTGTTTACCCCTTTTTTAATATGAGCAACATGTCTCCCTTACTTTGTAGAAATTTCGTGAAATCATAGTTACATATATATATATATATATATATATAATTGTCAAGTAGTAATAACGACAATACAGACAAGTAAATTGTCAAATTTTCGAGGCAATCTGCCCCTTTATCAAGACACAGGTAAATATATATAGATATAAATGCCCCCTGCCCCATCCACAAAATTCTTAATCCTCAGGTTAAACCTTCAGAGAAAACAAATTTACAACGGTATTTACAAGTGATAGTATCAAGATTTCGAAAGTTATCAAGTATAATAATGATTTTTTTGATATATATGTCAATCATATATTAATCATAACAACCAATTTGATTCTTGAACTTTTAACCCCTGTTAACTATCCCTGTGTTTCTACAGCAAGTTCTAGTCGACCTTATCCACACGTCACAACTAAATTACAGGTAAATTACAGGTATGTGCCAATTAAAAGGCTGTCAATCTTCCACTCCCAAAATATTTGTCTAATGAGGTCAATATCTTATTTACATCAAATTAAAATCAGGTGGGCTCGAGTTGTTGTTACATTTAATCAACAATACAATACATTGTCACTGTCCGGGATGATTGACTGAGGTAATTCAACCCTCGCCTTTGTTTATATCTCCACAGTTAGTTGTTTATTACTACAGTAAAACCTTACTTTACCGACCACTGACTTTACCGACCACTGACTTTAAGGACATCTTGTAATATCTGACCATATCCACCAAAACTGTGCTCAACTGTCATATCCCATATATTGACTTAAAGGGGCCGCGGTGGCCGAGTGGTTAAGGTGTCCCGACACTTTATCACTAGCCCTCCACCTCTGGGTTGAAACCTATGTGGGGCAGTTGCCAGGTACTGACTGTAGGCCGGTGGTTTTTCTCCGGGTACTCCGGCTTTCCTCCACCTCCAAACCTGGCACGTCCTTAAATGACCCAGCTGGCTGTTAATAGGACGTTAAACAAAAACAAACCAAACCAAAGACTTAAAGGACATACTCTCACATCCGGCATATTGACTCAGCCCCATACAGTGTCGATCGTTATAAAGTCAGCTAGGTTTCACTGTAATATATATCAGAGGTCAAGGTCGTTTTTCATTTTACATCAAAGGTCAAGGTCAATCTATCAGATGTCAATGTCTTTTTGTGCGACATATATGTAGGTTGCCAAAGTTAAGGGATCTATAACTTTTACATCTCAAATCAAAATAGGTCATGCTCTTGAACATCAAATATCAGAGGTCAAGGTCATTCATATAGGTCAAGGTAATTTTTATCATATGTTAGCTACTGAAGTCAAAAGTTATTTCTATCATATCAGAGGCAAAGATTATTAAATCACATTTCAAAGGTCAAAAGTTAGATAAATTAGATGCACTTGATATATATTATATACTAGTAATATTTTAAAATTCAAGGTTTTATCAAATGAACATTATTATCCTTTATGTCAAAAACTGAGAACTTGAATTTAATTTCTAAATAATTCTATACTTTTTACACTTTTTTTTTTACTTTTTTGAAAATCTAAAAACAATGAAAAAATTAAGTTTCACTATTCGATCAGTTATGAAATGAATTCTAAATATAGGTAACTTCTTATCTATATCTGATAAACCGCTGGAGTGCCACAGACATGTGAATTTTCATTCAAATCTGTAATTTAAATGTCTGTATCTACAACTGAGGGGATTTCAAAGAATAATTGTATATACAGTCAACATAAATCTTATCCACTAACAAATGCCTTTAAATAAACTTTTGATCGCAGAGTAGTAAAGTCCTCTACCTTCACATACATTATAGGGTATAGGAGAACTCATATGAAATACATACAATGATATATACATGTACAATGATTTTCTAAAGTTAAAAGTTCTTTTTTCAATTCATTTTTTTTAAATTAAACAAAATATATAATTATATAAAATGATTATTTTCTATTTTCTTGATATTGAGGCGTGGGACTTGAAATCCTTGATAATTATGTATAAAATGGGACCTTAGTTTAATGGGATATACCCTATATCTATCAGTACAATACTTAATTACCTACATATCAAAATAACATCATAAATCATAGATAACAGATTGAATTAAAAATGTTTAAAAAAAAAATTAAATTAAATTTATAAAAGATGTACCAATAATCAACTATACAGCTATGTAAGGTTTTCACTTACCACAAGTCTGTGCATTGTACGTATATATCCTTAACACCAGCTGGGAGAATTAATAATCCTCGTAAACGACGACAGGTGATAATGATGACTCGCTGCATTACGAACAATATTTATGTCTATACACACGCCAAATAGCTCAATACCATTACGCATGTTGTGATCCTATCATTAAACAATTAACTTACCGGATAACAAAAAGTCGCCATGTGCTACAGGCCGGTCGAGGAGGTATATAGTTCCACAATGTTTCCAATACAATGCCCTTGATTTAATTTGATAGAGAATAATACGAGAATCGTTGTTTAGCCGTGGGATACACCTCTTGGCCCCGTGTGCACACGTGTTTCCCACGATAATCAAAGTCAGAGTGTGTATTCACGTAGTAATCAGCGATTATATGGGGAGGGATTTCGCAGTTTAAGAATAGTCAAATGTAGTTATATTCGATCTATGTCGAACGTACGTCACAACGTCACACTTATCTGAGAACCAGTCAACAGCCATCAATCAATTACTGTGTGAATTTATAAGCACTATACACAAATATCAGGTTTATATAGATATATCTGATGATACTCAGTACACCTGTATACTTATAAAGCGAGGATGTTGAACCTTTGAAGTTAGAAAAGATAATGACTTAAAAATTATACCTGTTAAATATGTAGCTGGCATCGTACCAGGTAAAAAAAATCTTGATTTCCGTCCGTCCTACAAAACTGTGCTGGCTGACTTCAGATGTATCTAGATCTGTAGATAAAAAAAAGATATAGAGATAGTATTGAAGAAGTTTTATATTTACATGAAGATTTTTTTTATCATAGTTTTAATCAGTCCAACAGGTGGCCATATAGGTTTATTAGAAAGTAAGATGGGTTTCTGGGTTCAACTTTCAGATACCACAAAATCTGACTGGTTTCAATATATATCAATGAATTTTCTACACAGGCAGTCTTCCATGTCAATTCAGGTCAAATATAGGTCAAATTCAGGTCAAATTCATAAGAAAATTTTCAGGTCATATATTGACCTGAAAAGAGCAAATAGTCATTTCATGTCAAGAAATTGACTTGAATTCGGTCTGAAATTGACCTGTATTTGACATGAAATCTATATCTGTATTTGAAAAAAAATTCATGTGATATTCATGTCAAGTTTAGGTCAATATTTTTTCAGATCAAACTGACCCAAGAAATTTTGCTTTATACATAATTAAATCAGAATGATCTCTGCTGAGTGCATAGTTGTTTTTCTAAGTAAATTGGGTGGGTTTCTAGGTGAATTAGGTGGTTTTCTAGGTGAATCAGGTGAGTTTCTAGGTAAATTGGGTGGGTTTCTAGGTAAGTCTGGCTGTTTCTAGGTAAATCAGTCGAGCTTCTTATAAACAATTCTCAGTAAATATGCTAGTTTTATAGGAGTTTCTAAGTAAACCATTTATTGAACTTCAAGATCAATATGTTTAGTTCCTAAGTAAACCTGGTTGTTTCTTGAAAAATCTTCTGAGTTTCTTTGCAAATCTGTAAATATGGTGTGGGTTTCTATGTAAATCGGGTGAGTTTCTTAAGGTAAATTGGGTGGGTTTCCAGGTGAATCTGGTGAGTTTCTGAATAAGTCAGTTGATCGTGAATTTCTATAGATAAAACTGTTGAGTTTCTTTGTGAGTCTTTAAATCTTGTATAGATATAAATCTTGTGTGTTTCCAGTCAAATATGAATGGTTTCTTGGTTAATCTGTTCATACAGTTTCAAGTAGCTCTGGTGGGTTTCAAGGTAAACACTATGGGTGTAGGTAAATATATTGGGTACCTAGGAATAAGTATAGTGGGTACCAAGGAATAAGTATAGTGGGTTTCTAGTAAATCTTTTGGGTTTCTAGATAAATCAGCTCAGTTTCTTGTTAATCTGGTGGGTTTCTCAGTAATTCTGGTAAGTCTCTAGGTAAATCTGGTATACTTCTAGCTAAATCTTGTAATTTCTAGGTAAATCTGGTGAGTTCAAGGTAAATCTTGTAAGTTTCTAGGTAAATCTGGTGAGTTTCTAGGTAAATTTCTAGGTATATCTGGTAAGTTTCAAGGTAAAACTTGTAAGTTTCTAGGTAAATTTCTAGGTAAATCTTGTAAGTTTCTAGATAATTATCTAGGTAAATCTGGTGAGTTTCAAGGTAAATCTGGTAAATTTCTTAAAGTAAATCATGTGAGTTTCAGGGTAAATCTGGTTAATTTCTGAAAGTAAATCTGGTGAGTTTCCAGGGTAAATCTGGTAAATCAAAATGTAAATCTGATGAATTTCTATGTAAATATTTTAACTTTCTATGTTAATCTTATAAGTTTTTAGGTAAATTTCTAGGTGAATCTGGTGAGTTTCTAGGTAAATTTCTAGGTGAATCTGGTGAGTTTCTAGGTAAATTTCTAGGTAAATTTCTAGGTAAATCTGGTGAGTTTCTAGGTAAATTTCTAGGTAAATTTCTAGGTGAATCTGGTGAGTTTCTAGGTAAATTTCTAGGTTAATCTTGTAAGTTTTTAGGTAATTTTCTAAGTAAATATGGTGAGTTTCTAGGTAAATTTGTAGGTAAATCTGGTGAGGCTAAGCTATGTGTTCGTACAGTTACTGATTTAAAATGTAATTCTAATTAATGCTTTATTATTTGAAGTGTTTCCATACAAATGCTCTGCATCAAAATAAAACCATTTTTTTCATCTGATGTTTTTCAATTGTTTATTGGAAGTTGTGATGGTTGTAGATCCAAAATCCTCAATAAACCCCATATACCTCAAACAACCAACCACCATTTTCTTTCCTTATCACGTCCAAATCCACTGTTTACATACCTTACATGAGAAACTGAAATAATAGCCAGTCTTGAAATTGACGCATTTAAAAATTATCAGGCGTCATACCAGTGCTAACACTGGACTTGATCAAACAATGAGCTTCCGATACGACTCTCAATTCAACAGTCACATACGGCCCGCGTCTGATATAACAGTCCAGGGTTTGGTGACAAGATGACAAATGTCCTGGGCAAGATTAGCCATGGCCATACGTCCTGATTATCACATTGGTAATGAAATCTACTACAAGTCCGGCTTTCTCATAAACAATGACCGCGTAAAATTCTTGGCACCTTCTTTCTTTTTTTCCGTGTAAAACAGCTGTATATTTTTATAGTTTTATCACTGAATTACAAAACCAACAAACATGTTCTCCGATATCGGGCTGCAAAACATTCATAAGCCACAAAGAAATTCTCCGATATCAGAGGAGGATAATTTAGTTCATCAGACACATAAACATATTGTAGCAATATGTACGTCAGTCTATCCGATAACGTGACGTGTGTTTTGTGAGATACAATGAAATCAAACATTGGAGCGCAATATTTACCTTTCACTATTAAACACTACAGGTAAACTGATAAAAATGACTTTTATTCTTTCTCAGATCAATAAAAAATGTCAATCCAATCAAAACTGCATAATTTAACTAACATCAGCAGCAATGTATATTTTGTAAGATTCTCTCAAGGGGCAAAACCACCATGTTTGATGATGAATCATGTCACGTATTACCTAATAGTTTAGAATAAGCAAAGATTTAAACATGTACATTTAATTTTAATTTTAATCTACTGTTTGACTTATAAGGACTTTTGACTATACATATATTGAAAAAGTTGTCTTCCTTCGTCATTTATGTTTCTATGTTAAATATATAATTAAGCTCCCAGGATTCATCATTATAATTTAATTAATTTCATTCGTCTTTTCATCCTAGTAATTGTATTCAACGTCTGAGGTCTCAGCCAGTTCCTCATGTCACGATTGTTAATACAGATCCATAAATAACAATGACATACAAAGTGATGGGAATCGGTTTTACTTAATTGACTTGATAATCGGGCACTCAAAATTGATCAATTATCGATTATAATCAATTTTATAAATTTAACACAAAACTGAAGAAAGTTTATGCACACCTGAAGTACATAGCCTTTTTGGCTTTCAAAAATATTATTGTCTTAATTTTATGTGTTTATAGCTAAAGGCATTAAAAGAAAAATATTGAAACTGAAAACTGCTCCATGGAAAAGCTGGCACTTCCATGATTGATATATAATGAAGAAAGTTTTGTGAAGTTCTCTTGAACAGTTTTGGAGATGTTAATGAACTTCGGAACCCATTTGTAAATCCCCTAACAATCCTCATTGGGTATGGGCCTATGCGGGATAAAAAAGTAAATACACACAGGCAAATATGTGAATTATGGTCAGAGTTGAGATCTTATGGCCTCTATTCCATAGTACTGAAGTGGTGCATTGTATGTTACAAATATATGGCGCCAATTATTTCTATAAATTAGCTAGACCTTGATCATGACAGACAGATTTGTACAGGTAATTATGTAATGAACACCCAAGTGGTCTACATACATGTATACCATATCTAGGGGTGTGGTTTTGTTAATGTTTTATGGCACATCAATCGGACAATGTCATCTCATGCTGATGGGTACAAAAAGGTATATGTTATAAATATAATAACGGAAAGTGGGGCTACAGAGGGGAGGGGGGGAGGAGGGGGCGGGGGGCAGGAGAAAATAGGAGACATCCTGGTCTGAAACATCTCACCTCCAAATCTAATACTAAGTGTATATTTATGTCTGGCAATGATAATTTAGATGTATATTTTGCTATTAAACCTTTTTTTTTAGTCCTGCAGACACTAATAACTATGGGTTTGGGTGGTCGGGTGGCACAGTGGTAACACACTTGCCTTTCACCTAGGCAGCCGGGGTTCGATTCCCGGATCGGACGTGAAAAGGTATTGGGTCACCTGTCTGACCACGTGGGTTTTCCAGTTTCCTCCCACAGTAAGACCCCTTGCACGCTTCTATCCGGGCCAACAAGCGTGATTAATATAAGTTGTTATATAACTTGTTTCGTAATTGTTGTAAAACAAATAAAGTTTACATTTACTAATAACTATGATTCTACATGTATTATATACTACTATATGTGACAGGAAAATACATATTCCTGTCATGTTCCTGGGCTGATTCATGGCCTGACCACATGGATTATTTCTGGGTATATTGATTTCCTCCCACAATAAGACCCCTCCCCTACTTTAACCCAGGCCAACAAGATCGAGTGATTAAATTTAAGTGAGTTAATTGATAAAACTTGTTTAGCAATAGTCGTAGAAAAAAATAAGTTTACACAGAGACCTATACATGTATATAGTATACAATGTATAGGTCTCTGGTTTACATTAGCCGGCACTTCTACAGATTTTTTCTGAAATTTCTTCCGATCCAGAGGCAAATCAGTCTTGATTAAAATGCACATACAGTAAGTTCATCTGCAGTTAATTGCAATACTATAAATCTTTTTATAGAATAGACGCAAGAATGTCGATTGGCTCTCCATTACGTATACTCTAACTAATAAATGTCGATTGGCTCTCCATTACGTATACTCTAACTAATAATCATTGGTTGAAATCACGAATGCATCCACCAAAATATATCCTCTGCAATCAGAGACATATATAGATATATATAGATATATATATATATGTCTCTGCTGCAATACATTCCTTTATGCGTACAGGTGTAGTTTGTACTTATACGTATACGGTATATATTATATATCTTTTCAGGTTTCTGGATACAGATGTGTACATGTTCAATCATGAAAATTTAAGATTATTTAACGATGACATATATTTTTGACATAATGTCGACTAATTGGGTTTATACTTATGTCTCGATGACAGCAGGTAACATGAGAGCTTTTAAATATGTAGAAAACTTACCGACTTAGAAGTCCAAAGTAACGTAATAGTTCAATGTCAACTCTCGGCTCAGCTGTTGTTATAATCTCCGTGTAAACAAATCGGGGCATAACATCTGTTGTACTTCCGTCAAAGTAAAAGTGATGTTCTGATTGGTCAATTCTAATTGGCAGCCAATCAAAACAGTCTACACAAAAGTGTTTGGTTTCCGCGCACCTTGTGTATCTACGAACACGTGCACGTGCATCTAATTGATTTAGGAAACATGCAATCGTAACTACTCGGCCATTTCTGTGAACGACAAATAACATGTAGTTAATTCGATTTTATTAGGGTAGCTCTTAAGGTATATTATGCAGACTGTGTAAGAAATTCTTCGGTCGAAGTTGCATTGGAACAACACGATATTGTGGAATGTATTTAGTTAAAATTGAATTATCCCTGCGACCAGAGACATATATACGACGGAACCTTCTTAGTCCGACCAATTATGATAAACTCTATAGTCAGGAAGACATATTGATCATTTGTGCGCGTGCATACAGCAAACTTCGTTAATCAGAATAACTTCATTTGTGAGTAAATTTAAGTGGAATGCTGACAAGCATATTGCGTTAGTCTGGACACAGGGTAGCCAGAGTTTCCTCTGGCCCTGACACCATGTACACCAGACATGGTGTCAGGGCCAGAGGAAACTCGGGCTATACACAGGGACACTCCCAGCAACGTATGTCTGCTAGCTGGGAACATACACGCTCTGCATGGCCAGATATATATATATACTTATATATGAAAGCAATATATATGTAGGCATTTCTGGCTATTCTTTTAATATAAGGCAAGCCATTTGAATACAAAAAGGGCATGAACAATTAAGAGTTATTGTTTCATGATCTCGTCATAAACATCGTTGTCTGCCGATTGGAGTAGAAACATTTATATAGTTGATCTAGATTTCTGATCTTGACAAAGTTTTACTCTATTTTGATTTGTCTACAATAGAAAGTTATTTTGCGAGCTTCATGTTTTTGAGATGGAGAAAATTTATTATCACATGGATTCGGTTCAACGGCCTTTCTTTATAAATATTGACAATTTAGAGAAAGGCATTTTTCTCACTATATTTTTTCTGCTGTTTAATTAATGCATGTCACACAATTAATTTTTCCATAAAGAAGTTTTTATATTGTCGTCTAATTCTGAATATACCGGTAAACAACGTCTGCATTGTGTAAATGACCGGGATAAAAATATTGATGAAAACTTGGCCTAATTCTTAACGATAGCGTGACGTCATGTTGATCCTTTCCATATGATTTGTCAATGAATTGCGCAGCACTGTGAGAGAACGTGTATTTTGTTTTTTCGTATAATTACAATGGAGATATTTTAGCATTGCAAATTGCACTGCTGTGTACTGAAAAGTATTACATACTCGAAACATTTATACATAATAGAAGGGAGATAACTCGTTAATCACAACGGTTTGGGATGATTAAAGATGGGTTTCCGCGTAATTTCGCTCAAAGAAGAAATCTTGAAGATGAACACAATTCTATTCAGTAATAATATCTGTTCGTCTCTATGTTATTTTCGCAGAAAAAAAAAATAAATACAAAACTCAAACTTATATCTATGTACATATATTATGTATGACTGATAATTTTCCAGTTCATAAACCAAGCCATTTTAAATTTAATACAAGCAAGAAATATCTTTAAAAAAGATATACGGCATAGTTTAAATGCTGGTGTTTATAATATAAAAATGCTGGTGAAATAAATGAACGAACTAATGTGTTTCAGCACAGATAACAAAATGATATCAGTTTGAATCATTTTGGTTATATAATACCATGCGCATAGCCAAGTTATTTTGTATGTGTATGAAGAGAAATGAAATGAGGGGTGAATGAGTACCGTATTATGATATACAGTTAAGTGTTTGGACAATTTAAGTCCGTCATTTAACGATGTCCGAATAGTTACGTTGTCCTGTTTTCTTGAAACGACGAGCCTTGTACAGCATTTAGAATGATAATTTGTGTCGACTTTACTTTATTTTGCACGCTTGGAACACCGAATGTGTGTTCAATAACCATACGTACATAACCATAGTCCATTGGGCAAAGCAATACCTTTCCTGTGGGAAGGGCTGTAAAAGAAAGAAATCAAGACCAAAAACCTGAGACCAACATTGTATTTAAGTCGCGTTACCGTAACACGACGTTTTGGGATGATCATTGCGATAATGGGTGATGTTTTCATGACGGTATGTGTAGGTAAAATACATTTATATATAAAAATACAGTTGTAGTTATAAAAGTTCCAGTAAAGTCGAATTGAATTTAATATAAATGAATCTTTCAACTGTATCGGTGGTCATAACATAGCACGACATGTGTTCTAGAGGTAAGTTAAAAGTTGGAATTATTATGGAACGCCAGAGCTGTCTTAGGTGATCAAATGTGATTATATTCGGTGGTTATGTCTTTATATGATGTAGTTATACCATTATACGCGGTGCCTTTTTCTTTATATTCGGTGGTTATGTCTTTATATGCGTTGACACATTCTTATATTCGGTAGATACGTCTTTATATTCGGTAGACATAACCTTATATTCGGTAGATATGTCTTTATATTCGGTAGACATTTCCTTATATTCGATAGTTATGTCCTTATATTCGGTAGTTATGTCCTTATATTCGGTAGATTTGTCCTTATATGCGGTGCGTTTCCCTTTATATTCGGAAGTTAAAATGAAACTTTATATTCGGTGCAAACTTTCTTATATGCTGTGCGAACTTCCTTATATGCTGTGCAAACTTCTTTGTACTGTATGTATGTGCAAACGTCTGTATGATGATGACAAAACCCGGAACTTTTTGAGTGGATGAATCTTACAACGACACCGTACAGAGAAGCGTCAAAGCAACCCAGACTCCAGAAACAGATTTGAAACATGGTATAAAATTATGTATTAAATCCATTTTTTTAGTTTAACTCCAGGAAGGGATATTCTTTTTTTTTATATTTGTTTTATTTTTTAAGACATTTTTAATACATAAATATAAGAACCACACACACACAAACACACAAACACACATCAATTCCAATTGGTATGGTTTGCCTGTCATCACAATCATAATCGTATCATACCAGAGACATATATACAGAGACATATATACAGAGATTGGCAGCTCTCTATTTGCCCTTGTGTTTACATAGTGGCCCCTGACCTTCCCACAATCCTTTGCGGTCGCTCGGTTCAGTCTTCACTAGACGCCATATTGGAGAAAACTTGAAAACCAGACACATAATTATCGATAATTTCTATTTGAAATCATCACCAAGATCCAATTATGTGCTTTAATTTTATTAATATCAAAGTGCAGAAGTGTCATCAATATGAAATATATCACAATTTGCTGTCCAAGTGTTTGTATTTTGAGTATGAAAGTCAAGCACAACGCAGGAAAGATCGGCGGGAATCTCCAATTTTCGAAAAGTCCCTATGGGGTTTTCGAGAATACGGATAAATGACAACAATGTGCATGATAATCAAGACCACATTCCATAAGTATGATAGTTTTTGGTTAATGTGGTAACTTTTGTAGTGGCCTAAATAAAACGATGTGCTTTTTGTGTGCGTTTAAAATTGACGATGTTTTGGTCTGACGTAATGGCGGCTTAATTACAAACTTGGACATGTCGAATAGGACCCAATGGATTTTAGAAAATACGGATAAATGGCAACAATGTGCATGATCAATAAGACTATATCCCATAAGTATGATAGTTTTTGGTTAATGTGGTAGCTTTTGTAGTGTCCTAAATAAAACGATGTGCTTTTTGTGTGCGTTTAAAATTGACGATGTTTTGGTCTGACGTAATGGCGGCTTAATTACAAACTTGGACATGTCGAATAGGACCCAATGGATTTTCGAAAATACGGATAAATGACAACAATATGCATGATCAATACGACTATATCCCATAAGTTTGATAGTTTTTGGTTAATGTGGTAACTTTTGTAGTGGCCAAAATAAAACGATGTGCTTTTTGTGTGCGTTTAAAATTGACGATGTTTTGGTCTGACGTAATGGCGGCTATTTACAAACTTGGACATGTCGAACAGGACCCAATGGATTTTAGAAAATACGGATAAATGGCAACAATGTGCATGATCAATAAGACTATATCCCATAAGTATGATAGTTTTTGGTTAATGTGGTAACTTTTGTAGTGGCCAAAATAAAACGATGTGCTTTCTGTGTGTATTTAAAATGACGATGTTTTGGTCTGACGTAATGGCGGATTAACCAGAACATGTCGAATAAGTTCCAATACTACGATACACACATGCGCATAGCCCGATTTACCTGCGCTCGCGTGTGTTTGATAGGAGACAGGACGCTCTCGATAAGGGATATGCTTGAGTGGTCACGAACAAAGGGAGCCACTATGTGTACGGGGAAATAGCGATGTTACTAATCTCTCTGTATATATGTCTCTGATCATACTAATCATCATCATAACCTCATCATTATCATAGTAATCATCATCATCATATCATCGTCATCTCATCATCATCATCATAGTAATCATAAAAAATCTCATCATCATCATCATCATCATCATCATCATCATCATCATTATAATCATCATTGTAATCTTATCATCGTGCTAATCATCATCAGCTCATCATAACCATAATCTCATCATCATCATACTCATCATCATTGTAATCTTATAATCATACTCAACATCATACTAATCATCATCATCATCATCATCATCATCATCTCATCATCATCACCATAGTAATCATCATCATCATAGTAATCATCATCATCATATTAATCATAAAAAATCTCATCATCATAATATCATCATCATCATCATACTCATCATCATCATACTCATCATCATCATAATAATCATCATCATCATCATCATCTCATCATCATCATCATAGTAATCATCAAAAATCTCATCTTCATCATCATCATCATAATCAACATCATTGTAATCTTATCATCATGCTAATCATCATCAGCTCATCGTAACCATAATCTCATCATCATCATCATCATCATCATCATCATCATCAATTAAACAAGGAGATAAATACATAAAAAAACCATACATACTCCTATACTTGTATATATACTGAAACGAAAAAGAAACGCAACTTCAAATTGTAGGTTTAATAAAATAATACTTGTGAGCATTATGTTTAAATTTCATATGTAATAGTTAATATTGAATATTGATGTAACATCCTTTAAATGTTTAGAGATTTTTAAGAACAGGTCACTTTGCTAGAAGGTCATGATTGGTAGTACCCTACGTGAATCCAAGTTGAAATGGCAGCAGTTTTGAAACCGTGCCCTAATATCGTGTGTGTCCTCCTCGAACAGTTATCACATCTCTAATTCTTTGTTGCATTGAGTTTATCAGGGCATTGACTTTCCGTATTGGAATGTTATTCCATTCTCGGACGAGTGCATTTGCTAACTGAGGGAGGGTATTTGGGGGGTTACGGCGATTTCGAATTCTTCTGTCTAATACATCCCACAAATGCTCGATTGGGGACAGGTCGGGGCTATATGGAGGCCAATCTATAGGAACAATGTTCTGTGTCGCAAGAAAGTCTCTACAGACTCTTGCAACGTGTGGTCTCGCGTTATCTTGCTGAAAGGTTAGATGATGCTGCCTAACAAACGGCACAACATGGGGCCTAAGGATCTCATCCCGATAGCGTACGGCCGTTAAATTCCCATTGACTATCACCAAAGGCGTCTTCAAACCATGGGAGATTCCCGCCCAAACCATAACTGATCCACCCCCAAATCGGTCGTGTTCCAAAACACAGGCGTCAGCAAAACGTTCGCCTCGACGCCGGTACACACGTTGACGGCCATCTGCTCGAAATAACGTGAATCGAGATTCATCGGTGAAGAGCATAGACCTCCAACGTCTCATAGGAAAACGTCTGGGCATATGTGCCGTTGCCCATTGCATACGACGTGCTCGACGTTGCGGTGTTAGTGGTAAACCAACGTACTGTCGCCTTGCACGCAAATTAGCCTCACGCAGTCTGTTGATCACTGTTTGGGGATGAATTCGACGGTTATGATTACCAATCGTATTCCTTGCCGTTTCAGCGGCCGTTAATCTCCTGTTACGCAGGTGTGCCAACCTAAGAACCCGGTCTTGACGTCGCGACGTTACGCGTGGACGTCCTGATCTCGGCTGGTCATCGACTCTTCCTGTTGCGTTAAGACGTGAAACTAATCGACTAATAGTCGATTTGTGAACTCTGAATTGTCGAGCGACGTGAAGTTGCGTGTTCCCTGCCAGAAGCATCGCTATAGCACGTCCTCTATCAACCTTTGATAACCGTGGCATAATTGTAAAAGGAATTATTGTTTGCAAAAGTATTGGCGATGATGTGGCTCAATGTTAGTGATGAATTGATACTGGTTTGAATGAAAAAAGAACGCATATGTTTGTACAGGCACGGTTTTTGATGTTTTTACCGCGCCGGAAGTGCATAGGTCTCTAGTCACACTTGGGTGATTTTGAAGATTGGTATGGGTGTTAGGCAGGGTGCATGTTTATTTCCGCGATTTTTATACAGATATGTATATTTAATACAAAATTAATCACAATTTTCCATGTTGCGTTTCTTTTTCGTTTCAGTATATATTCTGATAAACATACATCCATCCCACACACACATGCATATTCAGTTTCCTGGTACCCTGATCAATCCTGTCAAGGGCCCAGCTTCTGTGTTGGTCATATCAACTCTTGCCACGTCAACTGAGCCATCGGCACGATTAACCAGGCTCCACACTGATTACACCAACTACATCTAGCATTTACACACAAAACATACATACACATTCAAAACAATATCATACCCAAATGTACCTCTGAGAGAGAGAGAGAGAGAGAGAGAGCACCCGAGCTAGACAGCTTATGGGGAATATTGTTGTGTTTTAGACCAACATTGTGGGGAAAAACGGTGCTTATGGGGATTCCCGTCGTTCCCCACAAATCGCTCCCCCATATATTCGTAATCAGCGTGAGCGAATCTTTAATAAAAAACTGAAAGTAGAAAAATGCTATTTTTAGACCATTTCAACACTCTCATATTATCACACGACCATGAAATGGAGGTGTAGGAATCATGGGAAATTTCTACTCGGAATGCTTCTAAGTTGTAGCATTAACACGTCATGATTTTGGCGCGAAAATATTCGGCGGAGTCCTGAGCAGGCTAGGGTATTGCGAGGAAAGCAGAACAAGCAAGGTACGTTATTTCTCTCCGATTTATGAGGAAAACATCAAATGAAAGTATTAAATGTAAGACATGGCGAAACCATTACATTGTGTGGACTCGAAATGTGAATGCAAGATTTTTTTCTTTGACACTGACGGAATTGATGTTGCAAAATCATTTGCCGATGAATTTTCTTTGAGTGAATCAGAGACATATATACAGAGAGATTAGTAACATCGCTATTTCCCCGTACACGTAGTGGCTCCCTTTATTCGTGACCAGTCAAGCGTACTCCTTATCGAGAGCGCCTCGTCCCCTATCAAACACGCATTTGCACAGGTAAATCGGGCTTTGCGCATGTGTGAATCGATGTACCGGAATTTCCGCTATTAGTATACACAACTACACGAGGTTGACACTTGACAACTGGAGAGACTATAATTGACACGGCGACAGCAGACTGAAGCCATACTTCCTTAAGATGGGTCCTAAATTCAAGGTAAGTTTTAATGAAATATGTTTAGTATGAGTTATGCAGACGTGAGATCAACATGGCAAAGAAATCTGATTTTTTTTCGTGGGATGATGAACTTGATCTCGATGTGTTGTTGGGTGATTATACAGATTTCGATGAAGACGACTTCGATAGTGATAGTGACTTTGAATCTGTAAGGCCTGAGAAGAAAATCCCGAAAAAAGACTCTAAACCAAATCCCGCTACATTGACATACACATGTCCGATTTGTGACAAGATACTTAAGACTATATCTGGGTTCAGGGGTCACACATCTAAACAGCACGGCAAGCATGGATTGAAAGGTATTTTTTCTATTGATTTATTTGTTCAGAAACATGCTGCTAAAAACAATTAACACATATGTTAATTAAGTTTATGCATGTTTATAATTTAATTAGAAAATTCAAAACAAAAATATTCAATTTAGTTCAGAGTATATGATGAATTCACTGAAGAAATAAAACGAAAATTATATATCTAGCTACCCAGCATATCTAGTATTAAATTCATTTTTATTGTAATTAATGTTTTGTTAATTATGCCATTCTATAATTATATCATAAGCCTACATTAACATGAAAAAAATCAAGCATATTAGTAAATACACATTGATCAACAAACAACTGGAGGAATGAAGTTAAATTAATTTCTTTTTAAATTTTGGTATACAGTACTGGACATACTTTAAATACCAGAAACATAGGGTCGAACGATTTACCCAAAACATCTCACAACATCAACACATTATGGCCAGAGTCAAAAAGTTGTCTTCCTTCGTCATTTGTGTTTCTAAGCTATATATCTATGTTTTAGCACAATGTATCATATATACCATGTGTGATCCGAAGATAAAGATTTTAATTTCATGTGGTAGATGTACAATGAGAAATATGTAAATTAATACATGTTTATGTGTTGACATAACATGATATAACCAGGGTAGTGTTAACAATAACATTTACAAACAGTATTTATATAGTATTCATGTTTTTTCAATGGGATGTTCTGCATTTAGCAAAGAAGCTTCATTTTTTTAAGACAACAGTAACACCAAAGCAGATTCTGAACACCAAAATTCATGTTAATTTACATGTAACTCTTATTAAACTAGTAATTTTATCCAACTTTATATTCATCAACAAAAATCCTCTGTGAACTTCAGAATGAGTCACTATAAGTGAGTCATAATGTCAAAGTCCAAATATATAACTTAAAATGAATATAAACATTTTCCTTAATCTTCCAAATTTTGAAATTAAATGAAAAAGTGTACTGTATTTTGGACCTTGTGGAATTATAAATTAGACTATATTCAAATTTTATTTACTTTATTTTAGTAATTTGGTGATTGTGCTATCGCATTTTTTACTACCATGTTTTTGATGTTCAGTGATGGTAACATCTATGCTGTTTTAGTCTGATCCACAAACTTTTGGAATTGATGTAATAGCATATATACTTGTATCAAAAGGTGAATCGAATGAATTCATACTTTTTAATGTTTCTGAACATATTGAGATATCTAGCCTTGATATTAGATATAATTTTGATACTCAAAAGTCAGTACACTGTAATATATATGTATATTGTATCATACCAAGATAGTTCACCTGTAAATTAAATATCTGAAGCAGAGGAAAAAGTAAGTTATCTGTATTTAAATATTACCACGGACTGCTGCTCTTTTTTTAAGTTGTTCAGATAATGTATGTGTGGCTGAGTGTTCAACTACATGATAAGCATATAAAAAATGTTACTACCATCATAAGAAAGTTAATCCCTTCACATTTTATGTAATAACAAGAAATACTAGGGTGCTGATATTTGGCAATAGAGTCCCTCTGGAGTTAAACTATCCCCTGCTGGAGTTAAACTAAAAGATTTTTTGGGAAAAAAACCCCAAGAATTTTCAAATTTTTGGACTTATAATATTTCTGCGTAAGTTTTTGGTGCAAGTGTTGAAAGGTATTAATACATCACTTTATAATTGTACTAGGGTGCTGATAATTGGCAATAGAGTCCCTCTGGAGTTAAGCTATCCCCTGCCTGAGTTTAATTAAAGTTGTTTTGGAAGAAAAACAGAATTTTCAAATTTTTGGACTTAGAATATTTCTGCATTAAGTTAATACATCACTTTATAATTGTACTAGGGTGCTTATATTTGGCATAGGGTCCCTATGGAGTAAGACAATCCCTTCCTGGATTAAAATTTAAAAGAAAAAATTGGATTTTTTCTTTTTAAATCTGTGTTTTTTTTTTTTTTTTAAATCTTTGGACTTTGTGTGAAGTTTATGTTGTGAGTGTTGAAAGGCATAATAATACATGGTATAAGGTTCCCTGTCCCTTAAACTATCCCTTGCCAGAATTAAACTGAAGATTTTTTTGGGAAGAATCACATTAGAAATTTTTTTTGTGCAAATGTTGGAAGCTTTTAACACATCACTTTATGATTGTACTAGGGTGTTGATATTTTGTAAAAGAGCCCTATGTAGTTACACTATATGGAGTTACACTATTCCTTCTTGGGACACTATTCCTTCTTGGGGTGAAACTGAAAATAAAACAATGTGAAAATGCTCACATTAGACAATTTATACATATCGGTCCACATTTTTCAAGGGAGACAACTCTCATTAGGATAATATTTTATCAAAAAATTGAAGAAATATGTCCAAAAGCAATTACATTTGTATTTTATATATTCATTTAATTTACAACCTAGCTTATGTTTGTCAATAAATAATTTATATATATGTATAGAAATAAGTACGGTTTTGAAAATTGCTTGAATTAAAAAAACATAATCTGATCAAGTAAACAATATAAATATTATTAATGCAATTTGCGAAACATTCAAATTATATATTTTAATTATTTATTGACAAACATTTGCGAGATGAGCTTTGCTGTTCTCCAACAGCTCTTGTTGTTAATAATAAGACTGCATTTGAATCAGGAATATGATTTTTATAATGTGTTATTTAAAAAGATAAACTATTAATCTTGCATTCAATCTTATTTTTGTTTCGTTTTTAACGGTATATCTGCATTTTTGCATTGACCAATAACATAATTCATTTTCACCAGTAACGCCACCTGCCACGTCATATTCGGGGCCAAAAGAAAAGTAAACGGCTATGCCAAAACAAATTTAAGGGAAATAACTCTGACATGGAATCTATTTGAGAATTGAATGAAAATGTAAAATGATAGAATGATTATTTATCTTTGTATTTTTTCTGAAATATCTTCAAACCTTAATCTTGTATTATTTCTGAAATATCTTCAACTTCATTATTTTTTTTCTCATTAAACTTTATTTAACTTTATAAATTGTATTTTGTTTAAGATAACACAAAGTGTATCATAAAAGACACAAATACAATTTATGCGCAGTGTAATACATATATGAGAAATAAATGTTGAAATACAACCATTAAGTATCGGTTTTAAAACATTATTTTTTTTTACCTTCACAGCCAGCAGTCATCGCACAAATCTGTCAACCACAGAACCACAGTCCAGAGGAAATGACACTGACAAGAGTCCCGCCGAAGTGAAGGAATTCGAACAGCATGGAGTTCTTGAGAGCATCTTTCACAAAGCATTTACTGCTGCAGTCATATCTCTGGGTCAGGATGAGTTATCTGTGTTTCTTGGGGGTAAACATTTTACCAATTTGTGTGAGTTCACCACCTCTAATGATTCAGTTGAAACATTCTTCAAACGTGTGTTTACAGAAATTTTTGATAAAAGTGGAATGCAATTGTCGAGCATACATGATAGGGAGCAGCTGCTTAGAAACCTGCACAACAAGCGTGTCAATGAACTCGTTCGACAGGAATATCTGCAGCTATACCAGGATGTACTATCCGATGCCAGTGCTGTCCATAGTTTTGTGCAGTTGGTTTTCATGGAGGTTCTGGAGAAAGTTTTAGTTGAGCAAATTGCAGTACATACACAAACTTCAGCAGATGAAGCCATGGTGATTTCGGACAATGACCAAACTGTTTTGATGTATATGTGTGGGTCTATCATGCGAATTTTGAAGAAAAGATATTCAAGAATATCGGACAGTGAAATAAAAGTTGAGATGGTGTCGGCTTTTGAGGACAAGAGAACAACAAATGGGTGCAGTAACTTCATCTCTCGCTACAGGAGATGGATTACCAAGAAAGATAGGGGTGGACTTATGTACCCGAGTGACACCTTCTTCTTGCTCATCAGAGAACTGGAAATTGTGACCAGGAAAAAAGTGTTGCCAAATGCCCTGAACGCAAAAGCCCTCCTTAAAGGACCCCTCAAAGAAGCAATCATGGAGGACTTCATGGTCAAGTTATACACCAAGAAGCTGTTTGATGGCCTCGACGAAATTCAGGATGTGACATCCAAAGTGCTCGAGGATGTATTAAATCTTTTTTTGACTATCCGAGGATTTGCTACTGTGCGCATTCAAAGAAACAAACTTTCAAAAGCCTCTGCTGAAGCCAAAAGAACTATGAAGAACAACTCCTCCAGCTTACGAGGACAATTGAAATCAAAAGACTTGAATGCATAGTATATATAATCTACAATCAAAAGTTTCCGTCCCATTTTGACATTTGAAATTGAAGCTGAATTTCCAGTGAAGACGTTGTGAAATGTAACCTTTTAATTATTTGGAACATTCGTTAAATGAATTTTACGATAAAATACACAAAGTTCATGTAATATATTTGTAAACTATATATTTTAGATTATCTCAACATATTTGCAAACAAACAAACATTTGTCCGAGACGAAAATAAATGTCCAACAATTGTTTTCAAACATGATGCAATAATAACGTTCAAAAGTTTCTAATTTTTATTGTAAAGACAATCTTTTGACATATAAAGCATCTTTTTTTTCTGTCAAGATTTCAGGCAATTTTTGAAGACATGATTTATATTTGCAGAAATGGTAAACTTACATATGACAAGAACACTTTTTTCTTGAACAAAGCAGTACTTTATTTATGAAGATGTGTTATATTTTATTCTCAAACTGATAACTTAAATTATATGACAAGTTCCTAATTAAATGTTTCCTACAAATTTATACAAAGAGTTAAAGACTTAAGTTGCATACAAGTCCAATAATAGAAATACAAAGCATTTCAGTATTTTATGTATGTACTAATCAGTTGTTTGCAAAATATTTTTAAAGACATACAATTAAAATCCATCAAAATCAAAAACTTTAGGTGCAACAGAGACAAACAAACTGGAAGTTATTTGTTTATTTCATTATAAAATTTTCACCACAGTGTATATGCTACATATGTATTAGTGGATGTTGAAACATTTCAAATGTTTGGCAAGAAATGGGTCCAGATCACCAATTTGCAACAGTTTTTCCTTAAATTAAATATGCATTTAAGTTAAAAGTTTGTTTAAATCAAAAGATAATAAATTATATTTCTTTTGTTGAAATATTGTTTGCTTTCTGTTTACCTCAATTTCATTGTTATATGGTATGTATATATATATTCCATGGTATTTCATTTTGGATTTTAGCAATCCTTTAATAGTTTCTAACTTGTAAAAAAACATCATTTAACTTTAATGACGATTGTGTCCTCCTTTTTAGGTAATAATTTGGATTAGCATATGCAAGACACATACAATATTTATGATTTTTACACAGGACATTGCCAAAAAAAAAACCCAAAAAACAAAACACCATATATATATATACATATATATACCATATAATTTTGATGAATTCCACTTTTTTCTTTTGACTGATTCCACAATTCACACACCTGGGAAATTCGAAGGTTGAAGGCACCTTTATGTATTATCAACATGTTATGTCCATGGTTAAGAGTTAAAACAACAAATTTTCCTATAGCTATCATTCATTGTAAATATTAAATCATTTTTAATATTTGACATGTTTAAATTTAATAGTACTATTAAACATGTCAAATATCCCCTATACCTTTAATCCAGGAACAGCCCTCAGTAATATTTACAATAATACATATTCCTACATGGTATATCTAGACAAGTGCATTGTTAATCAAATACTGTAAACAGGCATCAGTTGGTCTGCAAAGTCATGCGCAGAAATCAACAAGAAAAGGATACCGCTATTTGTTATGAATAGAATTTTACAACGCATGTTTAATTACTGATATATATATATTCAATAACTTCATCAAATTACACATGTACAGGCACACTTGAAAGTTTATTTCAATGAATTGATAAATTATTGGAATTATTGATTATAAGTTAATTATAGCAATTTAAAAATAAATTGCATCCAAGGAACAAATGTAGAATTAGATTTTGCATCAATCTAGATTTCACATTTATATTACTATAGGCTCATGATCAGGTAACTTCACATTTTAAAGGGTGGCTTAGATGTTCGAAAATGAGATAAGTATATAATATCATTGCACATGTCTTGTTTAATTTGGATCCACAAAACAGATATTTATACATATTGATTACATCAACTAATAAATTATGTACTTTGATCGATAGAAATTAATCACCAGTGGTCACTCAATAAATTTAAATTCTATCACTACATATATACACATTATAAATATCAATACATTCAGATTAAGTATGATAATGGGTTTTAAATTATGTCAAACTTATGACATCAGTGGTGCTATTCTCGCCACAATATTCAAATAATGAGGACTGTATCATTAGGTCAAACTAACTATAATTTGATTCAATGTGATAGATCTCAGCAGTTGCCACTCTCAATAAATGGTCTTGAATGAATCTTGGACTCTGGATTGTATCTAATTTCTGTTAACTTTCCTCTTTGGTAGACTAGAGTTATCAATGTTCACAATCTGTTGATTTTGCAATACATTACCGTTTCGGGGGGCAAATGCATGCACATTCACTGATCTGATCTGTGTCAAAGCATTTCTCACATCATAGACAGTTGGATTGTCATTTGCTCCACCTTTGTTTCTATGGTGTCCAAAGTGTTCCTCTAGTGGATCTTGGTTAAAAGCATGGGTCAATATGAACTGTGCTCCCTCATTCAACATGAGTCTCACACACTCGGTGATTGACTTAACTGATATCCGAAGGCCTTCCAGTGTCTGATAGCTCAGAAGCATGCTCGCTTTCTGTGAGGCGGAGAAGTTCCCCGGACGGTTGTGAACTTTATGTTTCCATGTATCCAGGTATCCCAGGAAATCTTGTTGAAGCCAATCAAGTCGCTCGTCATCTGTCTGCATATAGGGTGCCAGATTCGGATTTCTTTTGTTACGACCTTCGAAACGATTCCGTACATTCAAACAATCGAAAAACTTGTTGATGTTTCTAATAAATGTAACCGTTTCTGATACCTGGCCATCATACAGTTCTTCTAGCGCATTCGCCACAGAGTCGCTCATTACTTGGGCTGCCAATTTTACCTTCATACACGTAAAAGCAGTAAGGTCAACGTGAGCACGTGACAACTCTGGGCATGGAGTGTACAAACTGAATTCACAGTGTTCCTCATACAACTTAACAATGTGCATCCAGGAAATGTTTTTTTCATCCTTCCATAATTGTCTGGACATTCTATGGGAAAATGAATTGCTAAAACAGTTCCTTGTGGTTTTCAGGAGATGTGGCACATCTGATACAAAAAATATTTTCCTAGAGGAATCATATGGGTTGTCTGTGTAATGCACAAAGTCATGTCCATTTAAAGTATGTAATTTAAAAAAACGTCGGTTGGCTGATGCTCCATCACAGGTTAAAAAAAGCACTTTGAGATTAATGTTTTCCAAAATATGGATAGCTTTCCATAGAATTGGGTACAGAAAATCTGCTGTTATACTTTTTGTAGCAAATGCAGCCAGTGGAAACTTCAAATCTGTTGTTACTGCTCGGACCATAACAATCATCACATATTTGGCAATGTCCGTTGTTTTATCGGCACTTACATTCAAACATTTCTCCAATTCCATGAACTTGTTGCCCACAGAATCAAGGTCACAGTAACCGACAAGCTCTCCACTGTGTTTGTCGTACACCAGGTCCTCCTTGATCTTGAGTTCATCAAAAAGTACACCAACATAGCCTCTCCAACTTTCATCCTCACTGTACATATTTCTTTTGGAAGCTTCTTCCTTTAGCACTTTAACTACATCTGTAGAATATCCAATAGTACTTTTAGTATAATGTGAATAGTCAAATAAAGTTCTTGCACTTGGTAAGTTGATAAATCCACCGTCACGCATGGCTTCATATGCTTTAGCAGAGCGATGACGAAGGTACAAACACCATTTTATAATCATGGGATGCCACCTCATTCCATTCTTTCCACTTGAATTAAATTTCCTCTGTTGATCCCAAAACAACCGCTGCAGACAATTTGGGTCAACATATGCATTCTGCATGTCCCCACTGCATGATGACACAAGATCAGACATTTCAATGTTTTGGGCATCATTAAATGAAACACCTTTCTTTAGAATTTCTCGGTCAAACCTACGCTTCAATGTGTCAAGTTCATTTTGCAGACTCCTAATCTTCTTCTTCTGTTCGTGAAGTTTAGCTTTCAGCATCTCTGTTGTCATGTTTGAGTGCCTGTAATTGGCTGAAAGTAATTTATTCTCCTTTCCTTGAAGGTTCTGCTTCCTTCTCCTTAGGTTTCTTCGGAACGAGGAGCAGTTTGCACATCGGGACCTCTGATAGATCAGCATACTGCACTGTGAAGATCTGATTGTTGAATGGTAAGTGATGTTTCCTTGTGAAGCACAAAAATCTCCTTCTCGGTACGCCAGTACTTGCCCGGGTATTAATCCATGATCTTCCCCATCAGAGATACCTGCTCCAACTGGCACAAGACTTTGGAACTCCTCATCAGTATTCCCAATGCACACAGAGAATGTTTGTAATTTTGTTAAAAGTAGCAAAATCTTTGATGTTGAATCAAATATTGGCGGCATACCGTTCCAAAGATCATGTGTGGATGGAATTTCCCTTTGGTGAACAGATATAGTAGCTGTGTAATCTGCATGTATCAGGACCACCAGCTTGACAATTGACTTGCTACCACTGTTGTAAATTTCAAGTATCCTGATGTCACCGTTAGTTGTGTTCATTACAAATGGGGCTTCAATCACTTCTGTTAACTTTTCTTTTAAGCTCTCATAACTATTCACAGGTTCATTAACTACAGGCTCGCTGGCAGAACTGTCTAGATCTTCTGCACATGAGCTAATGTCTAGATCAATAGCTGAGTCCTCAAGTAGGTCATGTTGATGTTGTATATTAGTATTACTGTGGTCTTGTAATAATATGGATTCATCTAACACTGACTGATCATCCACAGATATTGCACTGTCATTACTGTCCCTTTCTGCTGAAAAACTGAAGGAATCCAAACAGTACTCATGACTGTGACCATCAGGATAGGCATCTAAAAATTGTTCAACATCTGCACTTGAGTGTGATACATCAACCTTTTCTGATACCAGGTCAGCGTCAGTTCTGTCTGAAGATGTTGCTGTCTCTGAACTAGTGTCCACGTGCACTGTGAACTCTGACCTGTGCGTGTTATTTTCAGACCTAGACCCTTTCTGGTAATGGAACTTTGGTCTGTATCCAATGAAACTCTTCGTCCTTTTCTTTGACTTTGGCATTCTGTTGAAGATATAAACAAAACAAAAATAAATCAACTGTAAATGTTAATATTCAAAGACAATACAAGTTTATGAGTGTTGAATAATCATAATGATTCATGGCATCTGAAAAAAGAATGCCTGTAGGACCCTCATGATCAGTCTCCATGCAAAATAAGCCCAAGTATCTGTGCTCATGCTATCAATCACATTTTGCATAATGTAATCACTAATTGCAAAACTGTTTTTAACCTTAAAAAATAATATAGACTGCATAAATACACCCGTCTTTCATCTTTAATTGAACTACTTACATTTACAATAATTACGATGTCATCGCAACTCAATTATCCTGTGATTGAACTGCATGATAATTATAAGCACATGTCATATACATGTTTGTTACGGAAACGGAAGTACTTAAATAAATCTGAATCATTTGAGAGTTTGTTCGATAGGCAATGCTTTATAAAGCGTCTAGATAACTTTTACTAATAAAATAGTTTAACACATGTATTGAATTCTATAAGCAATAATGCTGTTTTGCTAAAACCATTTATTATTTGCTTAAGATAAAAAAAACTATACTTTAGCAAAAGTTGCTAAAATAGTTTTCATTTGTCATCAAATCATTCTTTGGAGCAAGAACATGGCCAGGTCAGACCCGATAGTCATCATATATATTTTACCTCAAATCAACTGTACCAACACAGACAGTGCTAAAAGTTGTAAAAATCCAAAACAGACACCTTTTGTATTCAGAGACAGTTTCAAACAATTCAACAATATGCTACATCATAATTATATATATACCTAGCTCACTTTAACGAAAAAACAAAACGAAATGAGTATGAATATTAGAGGTTAATCTGGAATTTAGGACAAATGGGCGAAATCAGCTCTGAAAAGGGGAAATTTTAAATAATCACATTTTCCCAGCAAAAACAGCAAACGTTTGAAAAGAAAACCCTTATCTGAAAGAAAGATAAGCATTTGGACACAAGATTGCCAATAAAATGAGAAAAATTACTACATTGCAGAGAATTTAACAGATGTGAGGGGAAAAATTGAACAAATCATGAGGGGAAACGGGCCATTAATGGGAGTTAAAAAGACCTAGATCAATCCCTGCTTATTTGTCCTATTTCCCCCTAGCTTGGGAATTAGAGGATATAAAGAATGATGATAACAGATATACCATGAAGGCCCACAGGCCTCTTTAGTACTTTTGTTATTGGGAGAAGAGCTAAAATAAATCCATTATTTTAATTTATGCTTGAAAATTTACATGTTTTGTAATTACATGTATCACCCTTCAAGGTATTACAGAACTACAGGTAACTGGTTTCTCATGACCAGGTGTACACCCTTAATTTACACGTACCATAGAACAATATGTTATAAGTTATAATCATGTTAATGAAAACTTACATGCATTTTGTTAAAGCAACTAATATAGGGCCCAGTTTCATCATAGGAGACTTATAATTATGTCTGCATGTATTCCATCAGGTGTCCTGATGCTCCTTAACTGAAGTTTTTCCTTAAATTCTGAAATGCTTTGCTATGGAAAATTTCAAGTTAAGGAATATTATCTGTTTCATCACCCTCACGGTGACCCCCTCCCTTTTTTTCTCTCTACTCTGTGTATGTAAATTTTTTCTCTTTTGTTTCTCCAGTTATATACATCTTCATGATGTACGTATACGCAAGTGTGTGCTTGTCAGTGTGAATGTTTATAGGTGAACAGATTTTTAGTTCATTCAGTAAATCTGATCAAAATAAAATGTGAAAATGAAGAAAATTGTGAATGAGTAATTGTAGTTGTGAAATGTAATAATATAACTTGCTGTTTTAATTTTCATGCAAAATGTAAAAAAAATGAAATAAATAAAAAAAGTCTTAATTAAAGTTAGGTTTTTAAAGATTACTAAAGCTGCATGCATACTGTGACAGATATGGATTCTGTGTTTACATCAATATCTTTTTAATATGACTGTAAACTTGTAGCACAAGACAAATTTGTGGAAATTGTGAAAATTAGGAAGTATCGATATCTTTAACTAATAATTCATACTGACCAAATTGTGACATTACAATAAATGACATTCTTTAATAATAATAACATTAAATGGAAACGAATACACTAAATTATAAGCTTATTAAACAAGTCACTTCGGCCCTTGATTTATATTGTGGACGAATTGACTTAATCGATAAAACGTAGATCAAGCTTATTCATCCGTTTTCAAGAACATATGAACAAACATGTGATTTAATTATGTCATTTCTTATATATGATGACGGTTCATCAATATGTGCTGATTATATATTGCGTATTGTGCGTGTCTCAAAATGCAATTCTTCGACTTGTTCTGGTGAATCCGCCATTACGTCAGACGAAAATATCGTCACTTTTAAACGCAAACAAAAAGCACATCGTTTTATCTAGGCCACTACAAAAGTTACCACATTAATTAAAAATTATCATTATTATGGTATAAAGTCTTATTAATCATGCACATTGTTGGCATTAATCCGTATTTTCGAAAATCCATTGGGTCCTATTCGACATATCCTAGTTTTGTAATTAAGCCGCCATTACGTCAGACCAAAACATCGTCAATTTTAAACGCACACAAAAAGCACATCGTTTTATCTAGGCCACTACAAAAGCTACCACATTAACCAAAAACAATCATTCTTATAGGATGTATTCCTGTTTAGCATGCACATTGTTGGCATTAATCCGTATTTTCGAAAATCCATTGGGTCCTATTCGACATATCCTAGTTTTGTAATTAAGCCGCCATTACGTCAGACCAAAATTTCGTCAATTTTAAACGCACACAAAAAGCACATCGTTTGATCTAGGCCACTACAAAAGCTACCACATTAACCAAAAACAACCATTCTTATAGGATGTATTCCTGTTTAGCATGCACATTGTTGGCATTAATCCGTATTTTCGAGAATCCATTCGGTCCTATTCGACATATCTTAGTTTTGTAATTAAGCCGCCATTACGTCAGACCAGAACATCGTCAATTTTAAACGCACACAAAAAGCACATCGATTTATCTAGGCCACTACAAAAGCTACCACATTAACCAAAAACAATCATTTTTATAGGATGTATTCCTGTTTATCATGCACATTGTTGACATTTATCCGTATTTTCGAAAATCCATAGGGCCTTCGCACATCACTTTGAATATGTTGTCGAATGGAACGAATGAAAAAAGTCATCATTTCGTATAGCTATGAGATCTTCTTAAAACACTAAAACTAAAAATAATGTTACCACATTACACAAAAACTAACTAACGAACGATATTCAAACTAAAAAAATAAAAAAAATATTCCTAACATTTCGTTTTTTCAAAAGCCCCACAGGGACTTTTCGAAAATTAGAAATTACCGCCGATCTTCGTGCGGTATGCTGGAATTTCATATTCAAAATACGAACGTTTTCCCAGCAAATTGTTACATATTTCATATTGATAACACTTATGCATTTTGCTATTAATAAAATCAAAGCACTTACCTTGGATCTGGATGTTGATTTCAAATAGAAATAATCGATAATCATGTGTGTGGTTTTCACAATTTCGCGATTTGGCGTCAAGTGAAGACTGAACCGAGCGACCGCAAAGGATTGTGGGAAGGTCAGGGACCCCCTATGTAAACACTAAGGCAAAGAGAGAGCTACTAATCTCTCTGTATATATGTCTCTGAGTGAATACCAAAATGGATTTTTGATAACATTTAAACAGCATATTGACTTTCGAATTGTAATGCTGTCTTTACAAGATCACAAACTATTTCACATTGTTTACGGAATTACGGAAATGCAGATTTTTGTACCAGCAGCGATGAAATATATCTTGTCTTGACCTATGGGCTAGGGTTAGTAAACAGTTAATCAGTACAGTAGATTCTACTAATATAAATGCAATGTCCTCAGATCCTGAAAGCTAGCGCTGTATAAAAGTGTAATAATCAGGTCGGGGAAAACCACAAATTTGCGTATAAAACGCCAACTGGCCTATTATACGCTAATTGGGGTATGGATTTGTTACGAGTGTTAGTACGGCGACGATTATTACATCAAGTTTCTAAGTAGCCAATGCTTCAATTAAACATCTTTCAGCAAAATATTATTTATTTTGTCATAAATTAATGCGACTTTGATAAAAAAAAAATGAAAAAGGTGAGTTTAAATTGATTTGAGCTATTTTTAGTAACAAATCCATACATGAATCACAGGTGCCTGACTCGTTTTATAAAATAATAACATATAGAGTACATATAAGTCTCATTTATATGTACTGTATATGTTATTATTTTATAAAACGAGTCGGGCACCTGTGCCTGAATTTGGCGTATAATAGGCCAATTGGCGTATTACACGCAAATTTGTGGTTTCCCCGGCCCCGACCTGATAATGTACTACTGTAGGCATTGTTACATAATTAACGAGTGGCTCAATGATTAGTATTAAAAAACAAAAGGTTTAAATTTATCTGATAACAGTGTAGCGGCTCTAGACCGGGTTGATAGTCGGCGACCAGATAGCTCAATTGGTTGAGCGTCCGTCTAGAGTTCTGAAGGTCCCGGGTTTGAACCCGGTCTAGCCGTACATTTTTCCTCTCCTGTTACAACAGGGCTAACTAATTAAATTTTACATTTAAAGAGAAATCTTGTGATATCAATATGGTATTAAATATATATGTAACATGTTAGATAACATAATACCATGGTGTGTATTTATGCAAAATTTATAAGATGATGGTATATATTTTTATTATACATTTTTTTTTAAATAAACTTGACTTGGGATGAGGATTTGCCACTTGATTACTGACAAGAACAAGAAATTTTATTCCATTTGCCTAGATTTTTACATGTTACTCATTGTTAGAGGATGATCTAAATACGCAAATTGAAACACAATACCATGCCATTAGAGACTTGGACAAGTATTTTTTCCTGGCATTTGAAGTTGTAAAAGAACGTCGGATCGTGCATGATTGCTTAATATTCATGATTTCCAAGAGGCCGTAATTATAGTCTAAAAATTTCAAGATATCACAATGCCGTTGGTGGGCACCAATATGCAATACCACATGAATATTAGTTTTAAAATTCCATAGGCTCGTTTTCAATAAATAAATTACATGTAACTGTGAGGCAGTGATATATATATCAACCAACATAGTGATTCATACATAAGTATTTTTCAGTCCATCACGTGTACCTATCAAATGGCAAGCTTCAGCATAGATTTTCATTGTTCATTATATATATAACTTTGGAATTACATTTTCGGGAAAAATGTTTACGATAGAGAATTGTATATCGAGGCTCCAGTTCATGTATCGTCTGATGAAAACCCAGCTGTTCTACAACAGAATAGGGCAATAAATCAGTTTTAATAAACACAGATATAGACCTGGTCACAGTGAAGATGCTTCTTATTTGTTTTTCAATCTAAACGCAACTGCAGAACTGACTAACCTGACTGGATATAAAGGAATATTTTGTTTCGTTCCAAAGATCGACTTAAGAGTGACTTAAAGTGCACCACGTTTCCATTTTAGATAGGATTACATATGACAGTAGATGTAGTGCAGTGGCTTGACGTTGTATAAAACTTAAATAAGTTTCTGCACATGTATGTATGTTAAATACGCTGTTGATTTCCCATTTTTGTTGTCAGGTCCAGGTTTAATTGGAAATAATGCCACGCTTCTGACATACGCTTCATATTCACCACCATTGTATAAGTCGCAGTCAGCTAGACGCTTGATAATTACGTAACTATGCAGACATTACAAGCGTCTGATTGACCAAGACTAGCATAAATGACATTGAGTAATTTTTAGAATCAAACCAAAATATAAGTATACAAACTGAAAACCGAACCGACAACATTGAACTGTGGTTTATTGGTTTTAAACCAAATTAACTGTCGCACCCCTAGAAATAACCACAGTATATGTACCTATGGTATTATGACTAGAGATTACGACGTGTATTAATAATTTTTCAACACTGCCAAAATTTCTTGTCCCCTTTCACCTCTTGTATAGATCTATGATAATACAATGTAGACAAGTATGCATACATTTAATACTTGTATTTTCTTTACTCACAGAACATGGGACGAAGCAAAAAAAAACCCAAGCCTTACAGAAAACAATCTGAATCAAATCAGCCTAAAGGTACCAGTCATACATTTACTAATCTTGATTTTTCATTTATGTGGAATAGAGTGAAGACATAATTTTTATATAACTACTGTATATAGTTTACTTATTTATTTTTGTTATTGTCCGCCGTACACCGCCTGTAAACTTTTCACATTTTTAACTTCTTCTCAAGTTCTACCAGTGCGCTACAGTCGCCATCTTGAAATACACATTTCAAACTCCTTCTGAGTATCATTCTTTTTTTTATTTCAGATGGATCCTGTATATTTGTGAAGCTTGACAAGGGAGTGTGGTGGCCAGGATATGCCTCGGAGGGAAAAGGCTACTTCTATGATGAAGATGAATATAAGTACGTTATCGCATTCCTTTTTATAGTTATTAGTTTTGAAGTCTGAAGTGACCCTTTTTTAAATTGCCTTAGAACGAATGCAGAAAACATTTTTAATATTCATTGTTGTAGCCCTCCTGTTGAATTGAGACTTGATGAGGTTATATATATATAGCTGATACAATCATGCTTAACACCTATCACATATAGCTATCTGTGATTTATTGACAAAGCAGGAAAGGTGAGACATATAATTACGCGTAACTCTTGTTTACTCTTGCAGGTTTTCGTTTGTTTCATCATTTTGTTTTAGAGTACAGTTAACATCTTGAATTTGTGAGAAAAATTGCTATAGTTTATGTTAGGAAATCATAGGCCCTATATGGGCTGATGGATTTGACCAAAAGGTTCAAATTAACAGAATAATTTCAAAATCAGTAGACTGCTAAAGCTCATGGACTTATTGTTTTATTTTACAGCATAACCCTCAACAAATCTAATTGGAAATATACAGTCAGTGATGAACAGCTGAGGAAATCACTAGGTATTAATTTGTTATAAATTAATCTGTTTTCATAAATCAAAGAGTAAGGCGGGTGCAGATCTTGGAAAATTCTTGAACATTAATGAAAGTCTTGAAAAACCCCTTAAAGATAATTGAAAATCTTGTTATGCTTTGTTATGTAGTATTTATCCATATTGCGTTTTCTTTGAAAAAAATAAAAATAAAATTAAGAAATAACATTACAAAAACATGAGGTAAACATGTAATTTATACAGATTGCATGACAGTTAATTACTATCACAATAATTCCTTAAAAATATCTCTCGATATAGAAACATTTCAAGCTTTACTATTCAAGTGATGATGTAATTGTATAGCATTTATAAGTACAAAATGGTGCTTGAATTTGGTTGACAATATTTTGAAAACTCCTTAAATTCTGTTTGAAGCCTTAATGTAAGAGCTTAACTTAATTGACCTTTCCAGAATGAGATGTTTTACTTGTTTTGTTTTTTATATTCCCATGTGATGTTATGAGAATCAATTATATTTTAACAGACAAACTGAAAGGTAGAAATAAAAGGAAATTTTTTGATGATTTGGAAGCAACAAAGTCAAAGGTTAGTTTTTATAAAAATTGTCCATGCATTTATAAGGTAATACTTGGCAACACCATGAATTTGAATGTTTTGTATATTTATTTAGTAAGAGTATCACATTTTGATTTTCTGAATGAGTTTAAAAGTGACATTGTATGCACCAAAAATCACTGTATATAGCTCTGCTCCCACGCATTGGTATTTATACATGTGATTTCCATTTATGTATGCACTTTCACAGATAGAAGAATGGGACAATAAAAATTAGGGCTGTAAAAATACACTGCGGTGCACCGAAAACTATGATAAATTTCTTAGGTTTGGTACACTTTTCATTTTTCGGTATTTTTGTTTGAGTCAGTTTGGTCTGATCTGGTCCATTTTTTAGTATGGATCCAATTTTTGCCGGAAATAATATTTCATGTAATGTAAAATTTGATAGGCTCTCGTGATAAATGCCGTCAAGTAACAAACATGCGTCCTTGTACAATAAGTACATGTATAGTGATATGAAACTTGGCGGGGGTGAAACTAAATTCCCTCAAACACCTTTTTTCCAGACTGCAAATCCCTGTCAATATACCAAAATAATATGCGTCGCCGATGCCATCAAATATGGTGACTCATTTAAAATTTTTATCGCGAGTAGATATCGTGGTATATACATTGTAGTATCATGGCATAAGTATATCATAACAGCCTTAATAAATATGTGTTACAAAACTGCAACTAATATTAGTGAATATTTTATGAAGAGTCTGAACACACTAATAAGGCAAAAAAATATTATTCTTTTGACAATAATGTCCAGGTTCCTGTTAAAATGTACATAGAGCACCCTACGTCCTGTTATGGTTTTAAAAAAAGGTTATTTGAATGTAATTGAAAAGGTGATTGTTAGTTTAATATAGTGGTTACTGGCCTGATATATACATGCATTTTCCATTTATGCATTTTCCGCACATCCATGTCTTTAAAAAATGCTACCAATTCATATCTACAGAAAGGCAGTGGAATGACAGGACATGCTGATGGACAAGAAGAGATAGTAGATGATAACATTGATGAACAAGAAAGGCTTGAAGAGAATAGCAAGGTAGATGATGACCAAGAGAAGATATTGGAGGATGGACAGATGAAGGACGATGGCCAAGAGAAGATAGTGAAGGATGGACAGATGAAGGACGATGACCAAGAGAAGATTGTGAAGGATGGACAGATGATGGATGATGACCACGAGAAGATTGTGAAGGATGGACAGATGAAGGACGATGACCAAGAGAAGATTGTAAAGGATGGACAAATGGTGGATGATGACCAAGAGAAGATTGTGAAGGATGGACAGATGATGGATGATGACCAAGAGAAGATTGTGAAGGATGGACAGATGAAGGAAGATGACCAAGAGAAGATAGTGGATGATGGACAGATGATTGATGATGACCAAGAGAAGATTGTGAAGGCTGGACAGATGATTGACGATGACCAAGAGAAGATTGTGAAGGATGGACAGATGAAGGACGATGACCAAGAGAAGATTGTGAAGGATGGACAGATGATGGATGATGACCAAGAGAAGATTGTGATGGATGGACAGATGAAGGACGATGACCAAGAGATGTTGGTGGAGGATGGAGAGTTAGCAGATGATGAACTAGAATGGAGATCAGATGATGAACTAGAAAGGAGATCAGATGATGAACTAGAAAGAATATCAAATGATGAACTAGAATGGAGATCAGATGATGAACTAGAAAGAATATCAAATGATGAACTAGAATGGAGATCAGATGATGAACTAGAAAGCATAACACTAACAGATGGTCATGATGGAAACATGAGTTTCAGATATGATGGAAACATGGTCATGCTGAAGGAAAACAGAGAAGCCTTTAGTGGTTGGTATCTTTTTCATTACTTATACTACTGGTAAAGGGTGTGGATAGGGTAGGGTTGGTAGTTTGGTAAAATTATACATGTTTTATCTATCAGATATGTATTAAAGTTAAGATACCCTACAGGATATTGTTTTATTATTGTACTTAGGGAAAGCTAACTTGCAGTTTTGGTCAGCAATGTTTTTGGAAGTTATTCAAGAAAGAATTTCTTTTAAAAGACTTTCATTTGGTGCTGACAATCTCATCTGCATGTTGGAAAAAATGACATCATTTTATGCTTAAAGAAAATATTTAATTATTTGCCGTTACATTTAAATTATTCAATTATTCCAATTATGTACATATCATTTCTAGTAGTTTGATGCTATGATGAATGTTATATTATTCTTCTTTCACACAGCTGTTAAAGAAAAGCCGGATCTGGAGCAAGTAATGGATTCTTGCAGCGAGGACAGCAACTGCTCGCTGATTTGGCCCATATTGGTATGTATTAAGTTGTCTCCATGACTTGAAAAGAAATGAATTTAATCCAGTACAGCTTTTCCCGTAAAAAGTTTAATTACTCCCTGCCTAGGTCACAGCTGTTCACATTTACATATATGATTAACACTTGAGTCTTTTATCATCCATTGTGTAGCACTGCAGATGCTTACCATAGATACTGGATAAAACACATACCTACATTTAGAAGTAAAGATAGGATTTTCTACTAGTTCCTTTATAAAATCACAATATCCCAGTGATATTGCCATATAAATTGTATGTATAGTGTAAGTGTACCCCATTTAAAATACCACATTTAAAGTGCCTTTAACATATAACCTAGTTAACCCGAATAACCGATTAATGGATATTTTATGATTTGTTATTATGTGCATTACAGAGTGTTAGTCTGAGAAGACCAGAATCTTAAAGAGATGGCAAACCAATGAGTGAGTATATTGTTTATGGGTGTGCATCACATGTTATGAATGTATTAACAGAAGAAGGTTCCCGTTGATTTACATGGTCAAAGTTCAAGGTCACATCACGGGTACATGTGATTTGCGCTGGGATTTTAATGATTATATAATTGTGCATGCAGCTTTAACAAAAAATATCAATGATTGAATGATTTCGCACATGATATCAAACCATGCACCAAACTTATTTTTAAAACAAAAATTCTTTTGATGTTATATACAAATACATTTATTTTGTAGCTCACATAAAGACAGTGATAGTAGTGTTCATGACTATGATTCTGACAGCAGAGACCCTTCTTATAAGCCACAGAAGCCTGATAGACTTGATGATGGGTATGTATACATGCAATGAACAAAAATATGTAAACCTTGCATGAAATGGTCACATAAAATTACAAATGGATGTTTATACCATTTACACAATCAGCATAATTATTTGTCAGAGATTTCATAAACTCCTGCAAATAACTTGCATTCATGTTGTTAATAATTGTCAAGTGCAGTTTTAGACTTCAAATTTTTGTGTAAAATTTTGGCTTCATGCATTTCAATAGATATTTTACACAATTCAAATTTAAGATGCTGTATTCGTTTCCTTGACCAATTTATATCTCAAACTGTGAAACACATTTTTCCTGTCAGGATCAAGAATCAAAATGTCAACTTTATGATGAATATCAAGATTTCTCTCTGGCAAGTTTGTGAGGAATATTACCTTAAACTTTCTCTCTGGCAAGTTTGTGAGGAATATTAATATTACCTTAGAACTTTCTCTCTGACAAGTTTGTGAGGACTACATTTTTTTTTGTATTACCTTAAACTTTCTGTCTGGCAAGTTTGTGAGGAATATTACCTTAAACTTTCTCTCTGTCAAGTTTGTGAGGAATATTACCTTAAACTTTCTCTCTGTCAAGTTTGTGAGGAATATTACCTTAAACTTTCTCTCTGTCAAGTTTGTGAGGAATATTACCTTAAACTTTCTCTCTGTCAAGTTTGTGAGAAATATCAGATTATCAAGCATTCTCTCATCTACAACCTATTTTTTCTGTCAAATTTGTGAAGAAAATCAAGCTTACTCTTACCAAGATTGGTTGAAAAATCAGGTCAGGCCTGATGTGGATTCTTTAATCTGATATGAAATATTTTAATTTCTCTCTGAATTTATGGGGAACAAAATTATTGAAATCATTGTCATTGAAATGTTTGCAAATTGTCATTAAAATGTTTGAAATTAATATGATTAAGTGGAATCTAGAACAAGTTTTAGATTGAGATATGGAGTTTCCTTCTGGTGGATTTGCTTGTTTTGGAAATGATTTTCAATTTAGTGAAATCCTTGCCTTCTGTGGTGATAAGAACATGGATGTATTGGATCTACAGATATGTGGATCAAATTTCATTTTGTTTTATAATTTTTCTGAAATGTTGTGCTGCAAGCAATTTTGCTCTTCTGAAAGGTTCAGTGGGATATTCTACACAATTACTTCTTTGCTGTTATTTTAACTTTGTTTGATCTATCTGAACATAACATGGACTGGAGAATGGATAATGTTATGATAGTATTTGTGGACTATAAAGCCAATTCATGTATTTGTAATTTCAACACCAAAACAGGATCATCAAACATTTAAAAATCTTTGTGATACAAGGTACATATATACAAGTAGCATATACTAAAACTGAGATATTAACTACACATTGAATGAAAACAATTTGGTCCTGGTGTGGAAGTAATTAAGATATTATTATGTATTTGAATTGTTAAGCAGTTAGCTAGAATAAGTAAAGATATACATTTTGAATCTTAATCAAATCATTAGAAGACAGCTGTTATCCAGATGATCTGTGATTTAATTAGCATGTTATGATTATGCTGCACATCTAAGTAATACTGACGGTATTATTTGTTTTTGAAAATACCATTTCTTTCAAATGTTTTAGGTTAGGAATGTAGTCTGAACCCATCATATTTTCATGTTCCTGTATAGTCACAACATGAACATGGCAGTTTCTTGTATAAGGCATAGCTTTAGCAATGTAGACATTTGTTCAGAAAATGTAAATATTTTCTCATTCAGTATTTTATTGATATCCTAATATAAATGATATAAAAACATGCACATCCTATTATGATTTTGGTCTCGCCTTCGACAATAGTCGCGGAAAGTGAAACATAAGGTCACCGTGTTACTTTTACGACGGTGACAGCAACAACGGCCACATCAGTATTTGCGTAAATTAAAGTCTACTTTAAACAGTGTTATTGCCATCCATTTGAATCGAAACTTGGTGAGGTTACTGATACTATAATATTGGATGAACACAACAATTTGTCATTGTTATAAGAATACAAA
This sequence comes from Pecten maximus, assembly GCF_902652985.1. NCBI lineage: Eukaryota > Metazoa > Mollusca > Bivalvia > Pectinida > Pectinidae > Pecten > Pecten maximus. The sequence goes on along the minus strand of NC_047019.1, from coordinate 3,879,737 downwards.
GTCGCTATATGGCATACTGCATACTGCACATGTTCTTCCCTGTCTAACCCTTCATTATTGAAAAAATAAGATCAATTCCATGCTATAGAACATTACAACTTGTTTCTTCTTAAACAAAAACAGTTTTAATACATTTCAGTGAGACAGATGCAAGTGACCACAATGATTCCAGTGCATTGACCATCACCAAGAAAAGAAAGGTATCAATTGAGTCAAACCTGTCTTACGAACCCCTATTTATATCGACTTACTGTCTAATGCAACCAAATACCTTCAAAGTTTGTATCCCCCTACACTACAGAAACCCTGTATTCAGCCACTAAATCCAGATCACAACAACTTAATGCCCTTAACCTCTAGGTTTCATGTTTAAGATTATTTGGGGCAGTTAGTTGCCAGATACTGAATGTAGGTCTCGATCGGTGTTTTCACTCCGGGTATTCCGGCTTTCATTCAACTACAAAACCTGGCGTACGTTACATTAACTTGTGTTTAAGGTGACCAGCAGTCCTATTTGACCTTTATGATGGTTCCCTTGACTAATGACTCCATTAAACATGGCACCTGGGTCAATAATATTTGAGTCTTTGTATTTTTCATAAAACAAATATAGTATGATCACTTTCACCAAAATTTTGAAACCATTCAGTAGCAATAAGTTATTTAATAATTGACTGTGACCGATGGACTTCTTGCTCATTTTACCATTAAAATTTATTTGTGCAATATGTATACAAAATGTACTTATATACTTATTCAACAGTTGCATTAAGTAATTATTTGATACACTGAGAATTGAATAACACCCACATATTGTGGTATAAAATGTATTTTTATGACCCCGCAATAGATCAGCAAATGCATATTTTCATATACCGATGTATATTTTGTTTTAATTTCAGAGCCTTCACTGGAAAAAGAAAGAAAGAAAAAAAAACAGGGTGCCCTGGACCAAAGCTGACACTGAAATCCTTAAGCGCATATTTCATCCATGTATTACATCAAATAAGCCTCCAACAAAAAATGATGTTTTATTAGGGACAAGGAAAAACACTTATGTGAAAACAATGTTCGAAAAAAGAGGCTGGAAGTGTATTAAGTATTACGTTTGGAGCCTGACACAACAGCATCAGAAAAAAAAGATGAAACTTTTGCAAGCATCTTCTTTGCGGAACTAAATCTATGTTATGTTCGTCAAGAAATGTTTTGATTCCAATAATGAAGAGTGTGCCGTTTTTGGTGTTTTACTTTACTTTTATTTACTTGTGACGACGAAATGACTCGGTTGAATTAATTCCATTTCTTGGAAGAACCTAGGATAGAATTATCTACGTACATTTGTTTTGCATCCAATGATACACTGTATATGTACTTATATCAGCAAATGTTAATTGGTGCTCTGAATGAGTTAGACATTTAGTACATACAATTTTCTCCTCACAAAATTTAAATAATTTTCTTGCGAATTCCCTTTGAACATTTAGCTTGAATCCTTATGTCTCCATCACCGTCAGTCTTTGCCTTTGTGGCAAAATCCTCAATGTTTATTCTAAGGCTTCTTCTGTTTCTTAATAATAATTCCATTCACTCTCCAAAATAACTCGTCTTAATTTGATCCAGGGAAATACCTGTGTTTGACATTTAAGTGGCAATGCAAGATATACAAGCGAATGTTTGTTACCACTATTTTTCATTAAAAAAGATAAAATTAGGACCTGTTTCATTTGTATGGATGATTTTAAATATATATAATCAATGTCATCAAGGTCATATATTGGAATAAGAAATCCTGACCTTTTACATAGTACTATGGAAGTATTAGAGAACTCTCAATGATAACAAATCTTTGATATAGTGCAGAGGAAAATGTGAAATGTTACATTGTATGTGTTTATTTAATGCAATATTGCATTCAATATTAGTATGATGCCATGTTATTTTCAACTTACTACATTTCATGTTTAAGCCTAAGGCTATTTGGATATTTATACCCTTCGATGCAAAACAATGCAATGTTTGATATCTTTTGAAGACTGAGAGATTTGTTTTTTTGAATTTCAGTTATTGTTTAATTTGGTATTGAAGATAAAAAATGTTCACTGTTGATTTGATTGCGATCTTTACAGCTAGTGCTAGCTATCTAGTTGTTATTATTTGTTTTTGTGTGAATAAATCCATTGTATCAATCACATCTGTTGAGTTGATGGATTCAGCAGGTGCTTGTGGGGAACAACTTAGTATCTCTCTGTGAAGAGGGTTTATGAGGAATACATTCTCACTGATAAGTGTTTGTGGGGAACATCTTGGTATCTCTCTGTGAAGAGGGTTTATGAGGAATACATTCTCACTGATAAGTGCTTGTGGAGAACAACTTAGTATCTCTCTGTGAAGAGGGTTTATGAGGAATACATTCTCACTGATAAGTGTTTGTGGGGAACATCTTGGTATCTCTCTGTGAAGAGGGTTTATGAGGAATACATTCTCACTGATAAGTGTTTGTGGGGAACAACTTGGTATCTCTCTGTGAATAGGGTTTATGAGGAATACATTCTCACTGATAAGTGTTTGTGAGGAACTTAGTATCTTTCTGTGAATAGGGTTTATGAGGAATACATTCTCACTGATAAGTGTTTGTGGGGAACATCATGGTATCTCTCTGTGAAGAGGGTTTATGAGGAATATATTCTCACTGATAAGTGTTTGTGGGGAACATCTTGGTATCTCTCTGTGAAGAGGGTTTATGAGGAATACATTCTCACTGATAAGTGTTTGTGGGGAACTTAGTATCTCTCTGTGAATAGGGTTTATGAGGAATACATTCTCACTGATAAGTGTTTGTGGGGAACAACTTGGTATCTCTCTGTGAAGAGGGTTTATGAGGAATACATTCTCACTGACAATTGTTTGTGAGGACCTTAGTATCTCTCTGTGAAGAGGGTTTATGAGGAATACATTCTCACTGACAATTGTTTGTGAGGACCTTAGTATCCTTCTGTGAATAGGGTTTATGAGGAATACATTCTCACTGATAAGTGTTTGTGAGGAACTTAGTATCTTTCTGTGAATAGGGTTTATGAGGAATACATTCTCACTGATAAGTGTTTGTGGGGAACATCATGGTATCTCTCTGTGAAGAGGGTTTATGAGGAATATATTCTCACTGATAAGTGTTTGTGGGGAACATCTTGGTATCTCTCTGTGAAGAGGGTTTATGAGGAATACATTCTCACTGACAATTGTTTGTGAGGACCTTAGTATCTCTCTGTGAAGAGGGTTTATGAGGAATACATTCTCACTGTTAAGTGTTTGTGGGGAACAACTTGGTATCTCTCTGTGAAGAGGGTTTATGAGGAATACATTCTCACTGATAAGTGTTTGTGGGGAACATCTTGGTATCTCTCTGTGAATAGGGTTTATGAGGAATACATTCTCACTGATAAGTGTTTGTGAGGAACTTAGTATCTCTGTGAATAGGGTTTATGAGGAATACATTCTCACTGACAATTGTTTGTGAGGACCTTAGTATCTCTCTGTGAAGAGGGTTTATGAGGAATACATTCTCACTGTTAAGTGTTTGTGGGGAACAACTTAGTATCTCTCTGTAAATAGGGTTTATGAGGAATACATTCTCACTGTAAAGTGTTTGTGGGGAATAACTTGGTATCTCTGTGAATAGGGTTTATGAGGAATATATTCTCACTGATATGTGTTTGTGGGGAACATCTTGGTATCTCTCTGTGAAGAGGGTTTATGAGGAATACATTCTCACTGATAATTGTTTGTGGGGAACATCTTGGTATCTCTCTGTGAAGAGGGTTTATGGGGAATACACTCTCACTGATAAGTGTTTGTGAGGACCTTAGTATCTCTCTGTGAAGAGGGTTTATGAGGAATACATTCTCACTGATAATTGTTTGTGGGGAACATCTTGGCATCTCTCTGTGAAGAGGGTTTATGGGGAATACACTCTCACTGATAAGTGTTTGTGAGGACCTTAGTATCTCTCTGTGAAGAGGGTTTATGAGGAATACATTCTCACTGATAAGTGTTTGTGGGGAACATCTTCGTATCTCTCTGTGAAAAGGCTTTATGATTGATGAATACATTCTCAATGATAAGTATTTTTAGAGAATTTATAGTACTATATTTCTGTCGGGTAGACTTAATATCCATCTGATGAAGGTTTAAAAGGATTATTTATTGCAGGTATTTTATGGTGAATACATGTATTTAGGTCCCCCCTCGATCCCCCCTTGAAGAAAGGGTTTATGAGGCATAAATCTCTTACGGAGGTGTTCCGAATGATCCCCATAAAATTGTCTTTGCCCCATATACTAAAACGGAGAGAGAACTTGGATATGGTTTAATATTTGGAAATAGCTGAAAGTGTATTTATTTCGGTGGATGCATACGCTGTTGTCCAGATGAAAGTATAGAGAGATTGATGCTGGAAGTTGTGTTCCCTATAACGTCGTGTAGTTACCAATTCCTCATAAGCACCGATTGGCGAGTGAGAGAGAGAGAGAGAGAGAGATATCACAAAGGCATTTTGATAATTAACATTGATTCCAATTGTTATTTATTCAAGTGGTACCATAAACATATAAACTCCAGCATCCAGCAGCTCAAGTAGGGAGAAGTAGTTTACATACAAGCATCCAAGGTACGCATGTATATTTACATAATTAAATATACATATTGTACATGTATTATCATATATTGGCATACTAAATCAAAATTGTAAAGAAAATTAACTATCAGACAGTTCAATAAGTTTTTCCCATTTTTTCCATTCATTTTCACATTTCAGCTGTGCACCTTCACCTTTACTATTGGCTATATACTTTTGAAATATGTAATGTTCTTTAATTGAATTGATTAAGGCATGAGGACTTAAGACTTTATGCAAGCATCTTGTTTTGTATATATAAAACTTAATTATGATCAAAATTTCATTGTCTATTCTATTTAAAGGAGAATATCTATTATTTAAAAACACACCAAAAAGAAAACTTTGTTTATTGTATTGAAATGGGATATACAGCGCATCCAAAAGAGTCTCTATACTTTGCAAAAATCTCTACATTCCCATAAAATATGAACGATAGTTTCTCTTTCACGATTACATAAATTACATATTGGATTATTTACTAATCCCACTTTGAATAAAAACGAATTTGTCGTTAAAATATTTTGAACTATCCTATACTGGAACCATTGTAATTTTGTGCTTTTCGTAACCTTGAACGGATTATTATATATATTGACCCAATTCAATTCAATATCTTCAAATGATTCTTCCCATTTTCTTCTACCAGTTGATATAAGAGCATTTTTTACCATAATATTATATAGATCCTTTGTCCCTTTGACACTTTTCATGAACAATAATATATTATTGGGAATAACTGGATATACTATTTTTGTGTGATTCTCAACATGCAGCCTCGTTAAAAGTACTTTGACAGCTGAGATTACACCCTGAAATTGAAGAAAGTTTGTATTGAGCTGATATATCTCTTTAAATTCTTGAAATGTATAGAAGGAACTTGTACCAGGATCTTTTACCAAATCATTAATTATTGTTACACCTCTGTTATGCCAGGACTTGTAAAAGACTGTCTTCCCTCCAATAGTTATACTTTTATTATACCAAAGAGGTATTCTCAATGTACCTGTCAGCCTTTTTATTTTTTCTTTCACCCCCTCAGCATCAATAAATTGTTTCCATGCTTTTAAAACATCTTTCCAGAATTTATTCTTACATTTTGTTCGGCATTCCTCAATAAACTCGCTACCACATGTTGATAATTTGTGTATATCAGTGTGTGATTCAAAAATAATTTGCCATTTGCATGTTTTTTTTTAGCAACCGCCTTACCCAGCTAAGTTTCAATGAATCAATAAATAGTTTTACTTTTACCATTTTCAGACCCCCTTCATGATAATCTTGTGTTATAATATCTCTCTTTACTTTATCTACCTTACTATTCCATAAAAAGTTAAAAAGGATGGAGTTGAGCTCTTGAAGAAATTGTTCATTTGGATTAGGTAGAGAAATAAATAGATGGTTGAATTGAGATAACAAAAGATACTTAATTAAGGCTATTCTCCCTATGGGTGTAAGTATTCTTCTACTCCATGTCTTTATCAGTGCTTTAAGTTTAATTAACTTTTTATCAAAATTTAGTTTGGGAATTACATGCAGGTTCACATCAAATTCAATTCCAAGCAATGTGAATTTTGTTCTTCCCCATTGTAAATTAAATTCCGGTAGGAAGGTATCATCACTGTAACTTTTGCTCCCTATCCAAACAACCTGTGTTTTATCAACATTAAGTTTTAACCCAGAGATGTTTGCAAAGGTGTTTAACTCAGTAATGGATTCCTTTAAAGATAATTCCGAGCCATTAAGTATAAGTGTGGTATCATCAGCATACTGCGAAATTAGAATGGGAAAATTGCCTACATCTATGCCCTTAATCTTTTTGTTATTTCTTAACCTGATTCCTAGAATTTCAACACATAAAATAAAAATATATTGGGAAATCGGGTCCCCTTGACGACAGCCTCTTTTGATATGAAGAAAAGGTGACAAATTTCCCCCCTGGTTCACAGTTGCAGTAATATTACTATTAAACAATTTAACCCACTTTTGTATGCTTGGCCCAAAATTAAAATATTTCAGAACTTTATTTACAAATTTCCACGACACAGAATCAAAGGCTTTTTCGAAATCTAACATGAGTAACATACCCGGAATATATTTTTCTTCAGCATACTGCATAATATCATAAACAAGCCTTGTATTCTCCCCAATATATAGCGACCAGTAAGAAATCCTGTCTGATCTTCACATATTAATTTATCTAAAACATTTTTAATCCTACTTGCTATATACATCCTGAGGCTATTTTATAAACTATATTTAGAAGGGTAATGGGTCGCCAATTTTTTAAAAACTGTCCGGGCTTATCTCCCTTAGGAATACATGTTATTACACCTTGTCTTTGGGTTACAGACAACATCTCCTTGATATATCCAAAATTTATAGACCTGACTATGAAAACCCCTAACTGTTTCCAAAAACATTAAAAACATTCAGCTGTGAAACCATCTGTGCCAGGACTTTTATTATTTTTCATATTTTTCAAAGTTTTAGCTGCCTCGTCTACAGAAATCATCCCTTCCAAACTTCTAGCCTCAATGTTATCTAATTTTGGAACATCATACTTATCTAAATAATCTGTTAAGTCAATATCCTCTGTATCATAGTTATCATCATATAATTTTTCATAGTAAGAGTGAACCTCCTTGAGAATAGCACCCTGATCTGTTAATGTAACGTCATTGTCTTTTTCAATCCTAGGTATAATCTTAGATGTAAAATTCCTATTCTCTAGACTAAAAAAATATTTTGTTGGCCTTTCGCCTTCTACAAGCTATCTTGCCCTTGATCGAATAACACTGCCTTCAATTTTATTAACTCTGTTTTCTAATTCCTTTTTCTTACCCTCTAATTTTTCAATGTCTACCTGTTCTTGTTCTTCCAAATTTTGAATGGTCTTCATAAGATAATCATCATTCTTATTTAGTTGTTTCTTTTTAAATGATGAATAAGAAATAGTTTTACCCCTAATTTCCATGAGCACAGTTTAAAAAAAAAGCTGGTCATTAATGACAAATTCAATATCTGTATCTGGAATATTACTAATATTATCCCTATTGTAGATTGGTAAACAATACTGACATTTTATATCTAGAATTACTTTTTTAATTAACTTGAGGTACTCTTCATCATATAGTAGTGAAGAATTGAATTTCCAGAGCCCCTTTCCTCGTTTGAAATCATTAAACTTTAAATTAAGCACAGGGAAAGAATGATCAGATCTATATCCTGATTCGATTGTTGCATTAACTACACTTGGTAACAAATTATCAGGAAGGGATATTCTTACTCCAGAGGGACTCTACTACCAAATATCAACACCCTAGTACAATTATAAAGTGATGTATAAAACCTTTTACCACTTGCACCAAAAAGTTAACCCAGAAATATTTAAGTCCAAAAATTTGAAAAATCTGTTTTTTTCCCAAAAAATCTTTTAATTTAACTTAAGCAGGGGATAGTTTATCCCCCACAGGCTCCATATCACCATAAATTACTATGGCTTTCAACACTTACACCAAACACTTAACATTTCAAAAAACGGCACCGATGGCGGAGTGATAACATAAGCTCTCCTTCTTCGAAGAGACGAGCTAAAATTTAAGATTTATTGCCTGTTTGTAGAGTTGGATTGTACAAAAATGGGAGATTTCAAAATATCTTCACACGATAAAAATAGTTTCTATCAGTTATGACTTACGAATTTATTAATATCAATCATGTTTAACCCTATCGCATTTGACCTCTTACTTGGTAACCCTTTATCCGAAGCTGCTAAAATAGACGTACGGACGATAGACCACAGACGTAGGGCAATTTGAATAGTCGTCATTTTGATTGGATTATCTTTGCAGAGTTATTGCCCTTACATGTATATCTCCATAGATTCTCACCCTCGGGTTTCAACAATTAAATTACATTCTCATTGGAATAGTATTGTTCCAGCTCGCGGTAAATTGACTACCAATTAAAGAACCGTAACTGCAGAAAGAAGTCACTTTCTTACAAGTAAAATTCAGGGTATATGTCTATAGGTACCGAGATACACGATGGGCAATAACTCTTAAAAATATAATCTAGAGGTTATCTTAGAAAAGAAATAACATTAACAAATCTTGTTATCTTCAATCTATTTATTACCCTGGACAATTCCAGGGGCACCTTCAGCAATTTTACACCATCTTGTAAAGTCAAGCTGACAAATTTTTTACACTAAATATGCTTCTCCATGGGCCAGTGGAATGGTCTTGACCAAAATGGATTGTTGGGTCTGTAAGGGCGAACCATCAAACAGTCTGGCTCTATTTGGGAACCTATAAAAATAGAATTGTATAATAAGTTGAATGTTCTTGTTTATATTAATCTATTCTACTAGATCTAAGTATCCGGATAAGTATCCTGTATTCTATGTATATTGGAACATTTCTGTACTTTTCTTCTCTTTATATCTTATTGACTATTTGTTCCACTGACAAGACAAACTCACAAAATATAACTACCATTTCAAACCTGAACATACAAAAGTGGAAACTGACATTCAAACTAGATATTTTTTTAAATATAATCATGTTTGTTGGGTTTATCGCCTCGTGAACAACCAGGATCATTGAGGCGGGGTCTCCTTGTAGTAGTTGGTGACTACCTCACTGAACAACATACGGGAGGCCCGTCGCATGCCATCCAGAGCAATTAGGGTAAAGTGTCTTGCCCAAGGACACAACCACGACAGTACTAGCTGGCCTGTTTCTCAGCTTCCAAAGAAACATGAACCAACATGGGTAGGGAGTGTCGAACCACGCACCTCGGATCATATGGCCGGCACTCCGAGCTATCGCAGCCCCAAGATAATCATGACTCCCCCTTGGAAATCTGAAGAACCAATGCAAAGACAATATGTTTCCCTACATTTAAAGGGGAGACATGTATGAGGATGTTAGCCAGCCCACATAAACATACATTTATGTGTATCGTATTTATCCTTCAATAAGTCCCTTCCCATACTGTTAAAGCTTAGTATCAAAGTTGGAGGAGGGCTATTTTTTTGCCAAACAATAAATGGTTATGCAAAAATGAGGGGCCTAATTATTGGGCATGGGTTTATTTGCGGATAAATACGGTAAGCTGTTACCAGTTCTGCCACGTGGAGGCCTCCTCAATAGAACCACCTGAAACAGAAAGAAGGGGAAAAAAAATAAAGAGATGGTCTAAAGCATCAAATCAAAATATTATATGATAAACCAGTAAAAAAAACATCACCGCTCCAGTAGCCCAGGTCTGTTGCTCCTTTCCAGATCTGAAAAATTATCAATCTAAAGAGTGTTATTATTTGGAAATATTAAATATAGTGTCGTTTTACCAAACAATTGTTTAGTCAAATCAATTATATTGGATTGAAATCGGAATTTGTCGGACAATTAATTTCTAACCATTTTTTTTTTTAAATTTTATTTTGGCTTTATCAATATTTTTTTTTCATTCGATTTCAACATATTTTTAAATATTGGTTTAATATCACTTTAATTTTGGTTTTATTTTCATTTTATTTATAGATTTTTTCGTTTATAAAATCCATAATCTATTTCATTTTTATATTTGGTTTATTTTTTTTTTAGATTTTATGCGTTTTTTTAATTGAATTTGTACATTTATTTTCTTTTATTATTTATATAATTCTTTAATTGTTTCATGATTGTTAATTTTAAATTTACTTTAACTTTACTTAATTTAATTTTCTTTTTTAGACGTTTTAAATCTAGTTAATTTATTAATTTTATTTTGTTTTTATCTTTATTTTATTCTGTATGTGTCAGTTTAAAGTTTTATTGGTATTTTTTTCTTTATAATTTAATTTAATTTTCCTGAAACTGAAAATACATTAAAAAACTTTTTTTACAAAATATAACTCACAAGCCAACTAGTCCAATCTGCTGCTGGTCTAAACAAAATGAACAGTAAAACTACATTACATAGTTTGGCCGGAAATTGATGTAGCCTTGTAAGAACTACAACAGCCATCAGACAGAAAAAAACTACATTACCTAGTTCGACTGCATATCCGTCGGCCATATCTCCGTCGTGGTCCAATGGGCGGCTGGTCCTTCCGGGATCTGCAATGTATTGATCTAAGAAGCATTAGAATGTGAAATTATTGAAAGAACGTATCGTTTTACCAAATCGTTTCGGTAAAATCGGCGATACTTTATATACACCGCCGCGATAAAATCGAATGATACTTTTGGACAGATTTGTATCACCAGGACGCGGTACTGATGCTACAAGGCAATATCACTTGTATCAAAAGATACTGTTTGTAGGGAAAGGGAAGCAAATATACGGAAACATCATTCAAACTTGGTGCATTCATAACCACTCGTTAAGGTTTGAATATAGCCTTGTAAGAACTTGAATCTGACAAATAATCTGCCCTTCAATCCTACAACAGCAAAAAGACAGGCGAAAAAATCATTACCTAGACTGGCCGGAAATACCTGACCGGATATCCGTCGGCCATATCTCCGTCGTGGTCCAATGGGCGGCTGGTCCTTCCGGGATCTGCAATGTATTGATCTAAGAAGCATTATAATTTGAAATTATTGAAAGAACGTATCGTTTTACCAAATCGTTTCGGTAAAATCGGCGATACTTTATATACACCGCCGCGGTAAAATCGAGATACATTTGGACAGATTTGTATCACCAGGCCGCGTCACTGATGCTACAAGGCACTATCACTTGTATCAAAAGATACTGTTTGTAGGGAAAGGGAAGCAAATGTACAGAAACATCATTCAAACTTGGTGCATTCATAACCACTCGTTAAGGTTTGAATGTAGCCTTGTAAGAACTTGAATCTGACAAATAATCTGCCCTTCAATCCTACAACAGCAAAAAGACAGGCGAAAAAATCATTACCTAGACTGGCCGGAAATACCTGACCGGATATCCGTCGGCCATATCTCCGTCGTGGTCCAATGGGCGGCTGGTCCTTCCGGGATCTGCAATGTATTGATCTAAGAAGCATTAGAATTTGAAATTATTGAAAGAACGTATCGTTTTACCAAATCGTTTCGGTAAAATCGGCGATACTTGATATACACCGCCGCGATAAAATCGATAGATACTTTTGGACAGATTTGTATCACCAGGCCGCGTTACTGATGCTACAAGGCAATATCACTTGTATCAAAAGATACTGTTTGTAGGGAAAGGGAAGCAAATGTACAGAAACATCATTCAAACTTGGTGCATTCATAACCACCCGTTAAGGTTTGAATGTAGCCTTGTAAGAACTTGAATCTGACAAATAATCTGCCCTTCAATCCTACAACAGCAAAAAGACAGGCGAAAAAATCATTACCTAGACTGGCCGGAAATACCTGACCGGATATCCGTCGGCCATATCTCCGTCGTGGTCCAATGGGCGGCTGGTCCTTCCGGGATCTGCAATGTATTGATCTAAGAAGCATTATAATTTGAAATTATTGAAAGAACGTATCGTTTTACCAAATCGTTTCGGTAAAATCGGCGATACTTTATATACACCGCCGCGATAAAATCGAGATACTTTGGACAGATTTGTATCACCAGGCCGCGTCACTGATGCTACAAGGCACTATCACTTGTATCAAAAGATACTGTTTGTAGGGAAAGGGAAGCAAATGTACAGAAACATCATTCAAACTTGGTGCATTCATAACCACCCGTTAAGGTTTGAATGTAGCCTTGTAAGAACTTGAATCTGACAAATAATCTGCCCTTCAATCCTACAACAGCAAAAAGACAGGTGAAAAAATCATTACCTAGACTGGCCGGAAATACCTGACCGGATATCCGTCGGCCATATCTCCGTCGTGGTCCAATGGGCGGCTGGTCCTTCGGGTTTGAAGTTTGTAAAACTTTTTTTAAAAATTTTATTGG
>NC_047019.1:3530727-3566651 GCF_902652985.1 Pecten maximus | reverse complement strand
ATTGTTTACCACTAGATTACTGGACCCCCAATCTTTTCAAATTCCTGGATCCGCGCCTGAATGATATGAATGCAATGTAATGCCATCTGTAATCATTATCAGGTGAAAACAGGAAACAGGCCATTAACTAATTCTGCCGAAGTACCCATGCACTGACATCCAGCAATTTTTATTTCAAAATCTGCGCTAACAGGAAACTCTACATTTGAAAATAAAAATTGTCTCATGCACTCGGTCATCTTTTTTCATAAATGGCAAAACTGATCGTAAACGTACAACGTTCGTAAGTGTTGTTTTTCTGACTGTCAAATAAATTACAGACATTTTTTTCCCATGCTCAAAAAGGGGAACATAAAGTGACACAAAATGACATAAAGGGGAACTGTAAGGTCAGATTTCTTTTTACTTTCTAGTGCCAGGCTGCTATCTGTCATCGTACATATACATATAGTATACCAGATAAGTCGTATATACAATATCTATTGCAATTGCCAATTGCTGGTATTCTGCGATATGATGTGCTAATTTTTAGCTCACCTGGACCGAAGGTCCGGTGAGCTTATGCCATGGTGCGTCGTCCGGCGTCCGTCGTCCGTCGTCCGTCCGTCAACATTTGCTTCAAATCGCTACTAGTCAAAAAGTTCTTATTGGATTTTGACCAAATTTGGTCAGAAACATCCTTGGCAGAAGGGGATCAGATTTTGCATCAATGGTGGCTCTGACCCCAAGGGGCCTGAGGGGCGGGGCCCAATAGGGGAAATTGAGGCAATTCCTTTAAATCGCTACTAGTCATAAAGTTATGAATGGATTTGAACCCAATTTGGTCAGAAACATCCTTTGGGGAAGGGGAACAGATTTTGCATAAATGGTGACTCTGACCCCCAAGGGGCCAAAGGGGCGGGGCCCCATATGGGAAATAGAGGTAATTCCTTTAAATCGCTACTAGTCATAAAGTTATGAATGGATTTGAACCCAATTTGGTCAGAAACATCCTTTGGGGAAGGGGAACAGATTTTGCATAAATGGTGACTCTGACCCCCAAGGGGCCAAAGGGGCGGGGCCTAATGGGGAAATAGAGGTAATTCCTTTAAATCGCTACTAGTCATAAAGTTATGAATGGTTTTTAACGCAATTTAGTAAAAAAACATCCTTTGGGAAAGGGGAACAGATTTTGCATAAATGGTGACTCTGACCCCCAAGGGGCCAAAGGGGCGGGGCCCCATATGGGAAATAGAGGTAATTCCTTCAAATCGCTACTAGTCATAAAGTTATGAATGGTTTTTAACGCAATTTGGTCAGAAACATCCGTTAGGAAAGGGGAACAGATTTTGCATAAATGGTGACTCTGACCCCCAAGGGGCCAAAGGGGCAGGGCCTAATGGGGAAATAGAGGTAATTCCTTCAAATCGCTACTAGTCATAAAGTTATGAATGGATTTATACCCAAATTGGTCAGAAACATTCTTATGTGAAGGGGAACAGATTTTGCATAAATGGTGACTCTGATCCCCGAGGGGCCAAAGAGGCGGGGCCCCATATGGGAAATAGAGGTAATTCCTTTAAATCGCTACTAGTCATAAAGTTATGAATGGATTTGAACCCAATTTAATAAGAAACATCTTTTGGGGAAGGGGAGCAGATTTTGCATAAATGGTGACTCTGACCCCCAAGGGGCCAAAGGGGCGGGGCCCCATATGGGAAATAGAGGTAATTCCTTTAAATCGCTACTTGTCATAAATTTATGAATGGATTGGAACCCAATTTGGTCAGAAGCATTCTTTGGGGAAGGGGAACAGATTTTGCATAAATGGTGACTCTGACCCCCAAGGGGCCAAAGGGGCGGGGCCTAATGGGGAAATAGAGGTAATTCCTTTAAATCGCTACTAGTCATAAAGTTATGAATGGATTTGAACCCAATTTGGTAAGAAACATTCTTGGGGGAAGGGGAACAGATTTTGCATAAATGGTGACTCTGACCCCCGAGGGGCAAAAGGGGCGGAGCCCCATATAGGAAATAGAGGTAATTCCTTTAAATCACTACTAGTCATAAAGTTATAAATGCATGGTGTAAACTCAGAGAGTCTGGACATCATTATTTCTTTAAAGCAGTTGGGATCCCCACGCTATAACCATAAATAGCATTGTTTGAGGTTAACAAACAAAAGGAATTGAACATGAACATTATTTTGACATTTGGTCAAATCCAACCAGGTGAGCGATACAGGCCCCATGGGCCTCTTGTTATATTTAAATGTTGAAGACACTAATGTGAAAATGTAATGAGCTAACTCGCAACTCGCATTTTGCAACTCGCAACTCGCATTTTGTAACTCGCAACTCGCATTTTGCAACTCGCAACTCGCATTTTGTAACTCGCAACTCGCATTTTTCAACTCGCAACTCGCATTTTCCAACTCGCAACTCGCATTTTCCAACTCGCAACTCGCAACTGACAAAAAGTGAACCTGCTGTGTTACTGGGCCTCCGACACAGTAAATCTCATCGACAACCAAGGTCAGGTCATACAGACGATACGACACAGCAGTGACATCACGGACATCAGTCTGGACCCCACCACAGGTCGTCTGTGGTTCTGTTGTTATGATGATAAAACTATCTGTGAAGTAACTACACCATCTACACCAGTCACACGATTCACTACAGAGGATGTCCCAGTCAGTCTGTGTGTGACCAGGGAGGGTCGGGTAGTGGTGGGTACATGGGGTAGACAGGGGTACAAGGTGGGGGTGTATACAGTGGACGGTCAGGTGTTACATACACACATTGTGGAGGGGAGAGTACCGTCAATATCACAATGTGGTGTTACAGGTAATATAGCTGTAGTAGTGGATTGTAAACGTATCATTGTGTACAACACAACACTCCAGCCCCTGGTTCACTACCAGGGGGAGGGGATACAGGCCCGGGGGGAGGGGATACAGGTACGGGGGTCGATCACACCAGACAAGTTTGGTCCTCGTACAGTTGTATATGACAGTAAGGGTAATATTGTTATTGCTGACGAGACAAGGAACACAATAGAACTGATAAGTGGAGCAGGGAAGTACATAAAAACACTTCACACAAACAAAGGAGGACAGCGACGAGTAGGTATACAGAAGGGTGGTGTGTTGTGGTCATACTTAAAGTTAGATACAGGAGAGTGGGGACTCAAACTCCTCAAGTATTATAGTGACTAAGTGACTCAACCTTGAGTGAGGATACAGACAATTTATATCAGTGGACTTAAACAACATTAACTTTACATTGTTATATCATTATACATTTCTCAACATGTATGTACACATTACAAACGGCATGTAAATAATGTTATTTACCGTTAAATATACTGTTTGTATACTTTTGTAAACATGTCCCTGTGATACCTGTTTCTCAACACGTAGAATGTGTTAAATGTACGTTAATATAGTTTTATAAACATGTCCATGTGATACATTTCAACTACTGTTTCTCAACATGTAGAATGTGTTTACCGTTAAATGTACTGTAAATATAATTTTATCAATAAATACAGACCGCGGGATTGTAACACGTCACTGTGATACATTTCAACTACTGTTATGACATCTGAAATCAACATCCCTGCATCTGTTTTATGTGTATAACCTGACTCCCCCTACCTTCTCAAGTGACTCGTTCAATTCGAATTTAATTGACCCAGAGAAATAGTTTTTTTTTTAAGTTAACATACACAGGTCACGTGACGTCATCAGTAGTATCACCAGTCCCAATCTATGTAACGTGTAGTGTCTTTACGGTTTGTATGTAATAAATATTTCTTGAATCGATAACGATTAGTTATTTTATGTTGTTTCAGTTAATGTACAGAAAACTTTTTACAGAAAACTCAGCGAGAGTTGACAGTGTATGATGTATATGAGATACAGGAATTCGGTAGCCTGAATTGACAGTTTTTTAGATACAGGAATTCGGTAACCTGAATTGACAGTTTTTTAGATACAGGAATTCGGTAACCTGAATTGACAGTATATGAGATACAGGAATTCAGTAACCTGAGTTGACAGTATATGAGATACAGGAATTCAGTAGACGGAGTTGACAGTATATGAGATACAGGAATTCGGAAGCCGGAGTTGACAGTATATGAGATACAGGAATTCGGAAGCCTGAGTTGACAGTATATGAGATACAGGAATTCGGAAGCCTGAGTTGACAGTATATGAGATACAGGAATTCGGTAGCCTGATCTGACAGTATATGAGATACAGGAATTCAATAACCCAAGTTGACATTATGAGATACAGGAATTCGGTAGCATGAGTTGACTTTTACAAGATCGATATATGTAACATCCGCTCCATAAACACTGGACGTGAAAGTTCGTTTTGGGATGGTTGTGGTGTGATAAACATAATTCAACGCAGGATATAAAGTTTACTTATATTTTTTAATCCACATGGAAATCCCGAAGGAACAATTTAATCCTACAGCAATACCGCATATTATTTAGCAAAAGAACTAACAGTAAATAGTTTGGATCCCTTTGATGTCCCACACTGCTCGGCGACTCTCAAAAGGCAAACGTTTCTGATTGATTAACCAATCAGTGAAACACTACAAGTTCGAATACAAACGTTCGATTGACGTACAATGTACTTGCAGTTTTGTAAGTAGGCGGGGCTAAAATAGTCGGTCAAAATGTCCGAATCATTTTTTTTTCAAAATTGATTTTTTATGCAAGCACCTAGAATTTTTTTACATGTAGTTTTAAAATGGTGTTTTCATCAAGTGTTCAACATATCACAATCACATTTTAAGTAGCGAGTAGCTTAAAAGTACGCGTTGATTTGCAGAATTTTAAAAAGAATACGAGGGAAAGAGTGTTAGATAGGCTTTTATAACCATATAAAAAAAATCTTTTAATAGATAAGCCTACCCAATAAGTTTAAAATCTTACATCACAGAACGAAACATAATAAATATAAAAAAAATGAGTAATGACACTTGCTTGTATGGTATTTTGGCCAAAAACTTGGATAGTTTATTAGAACTTTTTTAAATGCAACCTGTTTTTGTTACTATTTTAAAAAAAAATGTGAGAATGAAGAAAACGTGTCGGAATATCAAAATATGTATCTTAGAAACAATAACTACAATAATAAGTTTACTTTGTATTGTTCATTAACTGCGTTGAACTTGAGGTCCAATTTAAACATTTAAATATTCAATATTTCGATAATACTGGTGGATGTCAGCCAATGAAATTTCACGCAATGCTTCGGAGATGATGGTCATTACTATATAGTTATTGGCATATTGCCGTGAAAAATCACATTACTGTTGATTTTATAATTATTCAAGATTTCATTAAAAAAATGTACATGTTAATTGTAGAAACACTTCTACAATAAATTGCATTACAGAAATTAGGGACGGGGATTACCACCAGTCCGCTATCGAATCACAGCAACCCTCCGTCATAACGACATCAAAGAAACATGCACTGATACTAGATGGTGACACCTGAAGGATGTCACAGATGGAATGAAGTGTAGTAAGGGGCGATAACTCTGTGTGAGCATGTTTTGTCAAAATCGCTCAATATCTAAGTTTCGACCAATAAAAAGACTGTTGTTCGTAAAGGCAACAAAACCCATCAAGTTGAATTTGCAGTTCCCTTAAAACCCCCATATATCAAATCTAATTGAAATTGAACATTATCTACATTTCGACCAATCAGAGGCCAGGAATTGGCGACGATTTTGCTTAAATGTGAAAGTGAGGCTACGAGAGCGACCGGTGATCAATGATGTATCTACATATCAAATTTCATCAAAATCAGACAATATCTAAATTTAAACCAAGCAGAGCTCAGTTGATGGCGGCCATTTTGTTAAAATGTGAAAATCAGGTTACGAAAGTGGCTGATTTCCCATGATGTACATAAAAATAAACAAGGACCCATTGGAGGGCCAGAACATACGCCCGGGCAATATTTGACACTTGGAAGGGGATAGTTTCACAGGTTGTAGTGCTCCGGCTCATCAAGATGTATATTTGTGTCAAGTATGGAGAGCCTGGGTCGGGAAGTATTGGAGTTATAGTCCGGACAAGTAAACTCATCAAAGGGGAATTACTCCGCAAATACGGGGAAAAGGGCATGATTTTGGTATGCGACACTCCGAGTCATCAAGATGTATATTTGTGTCAAGTATGGAGAGCCTGGGTTGAGTAGTATTGGTGTTATGGTCCGCACAAGTAAAATCATCAAAAGTGAATAACTCCAATACGGGGGTAAGGGGCATGATTTTCGTATGTGACACTCCGGCTCATCAAGATATGTATTTCTGTTAAGTATAGAGAGCCTGGGTCGAGAGTTATGGTCCGGACCACCCGCCAACATGATAACATTATAATGTACGTCGGGTCGGGCGTATAAAAATCATTAAAACAGGACAATATCTTAATTTGGAACAATTTCCTCACAACATAGGGATTAACTCAATTTCCTCACAATATAATCATTAACTCAATCAGATGTAAATTTTCATGATTTTACAGGAATTAGCTCGCACCAATTTCAATCTTGGAGGATAAGTTAATAATTCATACTTGCGTGAGGAAAATCCAAATTTTTAGTACCGGTATGTATGATAGAAGGAAATTTGTTTGTTTTTTTGCCTAAGCTATTTTAATAATATCCTACTTTGAGAATTTCCCTGAAGTTCAAAGTCATGATCAGTGTCAGTCGTCCATATCAAGCAAATAAGGAAATGTCTATTACATTGTTTTAAACAGTTTGCAACTTCTTATAGTGTTTGGAATCACTATAAAGTTCTTGATCGATCGATCATCAACAATTCTTAAACAATCCATGATCAATTATTGATCGATCATGAATAGAAAGAGAAATATCAATAATCACTACATTATAATTTATAATAAATTGATATCATGACCAGATGAGCGAGTTAATTCCTTTTATCTTTCCCTGATGAAAATTAGGTAATTAGCAAGTTTTGAATTTTTCTAAGTGAATTAGAATTCTCAATATCTAAATAGCTTGAAATTGAGAGAATAATTCTACAATATGAAACTAAAACCAGATTTCTGGCAAAATTTCAGAATATTTCAATTATTAGAACAAAGAGGGAAGTTGATTGCAGTCAGAGGCCTACAAAGTAGAAAGTGTCTCCTGATGTAAATATGTTTTCCATGGCAGTGTGGGCCTTAAAACAGAAACATACATTGCGAACTGTTTACACAAGTCCCTGTGCAAGTCACAGTATTCTACCTGTGTGCAGATGGCATTTTTAAGACTATTCTGAACAATTTTGCTAATTAAATCAAGTTATCTAATTCTTTGATATTGTCAAATAATCTCTATACCTTTTGTAGTAAGTTAAAATAAATCCAAATATTAATTGACTTAATAAAATAAAATATATATTAGATATGGTACATATTACTTCAATGTAATTTTTTTTAGTTTAAATTTGTCAGAATTGGTTTCTCGCACCTTTTTTCCTTTGTTGTATCTGAGCGAAATGTTTAATAAAATATGTTACAGGAAATATGGTATTTGAGGCAAAGATATTTCAAAATTTACTGATTTTTACCTGTGCGCATATGACATTTCCAGGGAGAATATTTTGTAAACTTATGATTACTAGGTAACTTCTATTAATACTTTAATATGGTTGTTTTCTAAAATACCTTTGGTATGAAGATGAAATTACTTTAAAATCAAAATATCAAAACAAATTATGTTAAATTGATGACATGATTTTAAACATGAAATTACTGAATTTAACTTAATGTGACATAATAATTAAGTTGTTTTAGTATAAATTTGTTACACCAGGTTGCTCGCAATCCTTATCAATTGCAAACGCAATAAATTAATTAATAACCAACATTCTAGGATAATTTTGTCAGAACATGTTGTCCACACATTGTTTTCTTTGGCACATGTAAAGAAATGTTGAAATATGTTGATATAGTATTTTAGGTAAAGACATTTGAAAATTTACTTATTTCTACCTGTGTGCAGATGACATTTTGAAGAAAAACTATCTTATATATGTTTAGTAATTTTCTTAAATACATTTTTTAATATGTTGATACTGATTTGAATTCAAAATATAAAAAAATCCAACATGGTTCTTAAATAAGTTAATTTAACTTAATGTGACATAATAATTGACAATATTTTAGCATAAATTTATCAGAACAGGTTTGTCACAAATTGTTTTCTTCGGCACAAGTAAGCGAAAGGTTTATATATGTTGTAGGGTATTTGTGGCAAAGAATTGGAAAATTTACTACAATTGTTTTTAACATTTACATGCATGCAAAAGATTATATGATTTAACCCTGTTCAAAGGCACAGTCTCAATAAAGGGCATGTAACAGCCTTTTTAATTTCAAGTTATAGGCATTTGAATATAATAGACCAGAATACTATTTCATTAAAAATTTCAAAAATGAATATGATGTAGGCCTGCTGTAGTGTAGTGAGGAAGTTTCCAGCTCGCAGTGTAGGTGGTTCAATTTAAATAGTTCTACAAAATTAAATGAAATCTTAGCCATATTTAAGTCGCCCGCGTTCTACATATGCTTGTAATGATTTTTATAATGTTCATTGATAATATACTAGTCTCTCTCGTGCGAGTAGGTAGCAAGACAAACATGCACGAGTAAGGCATCGCTTCACCGCGGGACTCTAGTAAGTCGACTGTATGTCAGAATATGATCGGTAAAAAATAAAATTTATTTCATTTCTCCTTTCACAAGGTAATTCATATATCAGAGAAGTTGCAAAGTAGTAGTCTTGTGTGTGTGTTCGTTCACGAGATAGTGTCCGAGAGAACACGGTTCTGTGTACATTGTCACCTCAATCTGGAGATTCCCGTTGTTATTTTTAGACGTAAACAATCACAGAGTCGAAGCTAGTCACAAACAAATACACAGACTATCGAAATAGTTCTATCAATCAATTACCTAAAGTTGGAGACAAAGCAGGCCTATCACTACAGTAAATATCAAATATTTACCGTCGTCTGTTTACATCAACGTTAACAAACAAGTTAACTTACCGTCAGCGTTAGGCCTACGAGGCTTCGGGAATTTGCTTGACATTCTGAACGCTGGGTTGATTTTTCGCATGCATGTTTGTGAAAAGCGACAAACAATGATCGTGACAAAGTATCTATATTCTGGAGCATTGCCTCTGATGTTGAAAAAATAGCAATATATACTGGCAGTGACAGTAAAATACAACGGAACCCAGCTCACCGAGCAGTTCAATCAACAGCCGGCTTACACAACAAACTTTCGTGACGAGTTCAGGATGGGCGTTACGTCATCAAAACATGCGATCGTCTGCTATCAAAATACCCCTGTCGAGTGGAAAAATACTGAGAGGGTCGAAAAAATAGGCCATTTTCAAAACAATATTGTGACCGTTCTGATAAAGATATCGAAAAACTAAACAGACGGTTTTCTTCAGGAAACATTTATCTACTTATATATGCATTGTATATGTTTCTGGATTTTTTTTTCGAATATTGAGGGCGGTTTAAACAGAAACTCTTAGTCAAAATGACGATTTTGGCGTGTTTGGCCCCAGATATCTCCATAACTAGATTTTTCCCAGACATACCGAATATGTCAGGACGTAGATCACACCGAGTTTTACAAGTGTGGATAGTTTTTATCAAAATGTATCGAGCCGTTTTCTTTGCGCCCAAAGTGCGACTATATGCTGCTAAGTAGGCAGAATTAGCCGTATCTACATTACGTTCCGTAAGGAACGATAACTCTGTTATCGCCTCCTTACTGCACTTCATTCCATACCAGGAACATGTATACGTCGCTGATTTATCCGACCTCACATTCCCTCTTGAAAGAAAACATTGTTGTAGCATCTTGATCATGATTAAAAAAAATCTTGTTTCGATCGGCGTAAGAGATACCTCGACTATAACCTACAGTAACATTGTAAGTGAAGAATCGAGGATTTGCATTCCATTATAAATATAAAATAAAGTTGTCAAAAGTTACACGCAAGACAAATTAAAGTGAAAAAAGGTTATCTGTGATGTCGTGTGTAAGGTTTACATTTTGTAAGATGGGTAGGACTTCGCATATTTAAAAAAATCCTGTAGGAGAACACAAGTACTAAACGTT
Source organism: Pecten maximus (assembly GCF_902652985.1). Classification (NCBI taxonomy): domain Eukaryota; kingdom Metazoa; phylum Mollusca; class Bivalvia; order Pectinida; family Pectinidae; genus Pecten; species Pecten maximus. Next base: position 3,556,479 of record NC_047019.1, on the reverse strand, counting down.
TTCCTATGGCTTACTCTAGGACAATAGTCTTGTCTATAATGATATTTACCGAGAAAATAAATCACCATATAATTCTTAATTTACGAACAAAAAATCATCCCAGTTGACTTATATCCAGTATATATATTGGACCTTACCGTCGTTATTACTAACTAGACCCTATGTATCACGGAAAGCGTATTGTGATCGTAACCCCGCGAGTATCGATGATGATACCACTTCATATTTGTACCTCTATACCAGAAAGAGTCATGGTTTGATTAAAGAAGAACACGAATCTTAGTCATAGACGTTGTGTAGATTATTTTAATAGCCTATCGACTGTGCTGTTACGTGTCGGTTTGGCGTCTATATTTGTACACCTATTCTTGACCGTCGATGTGAAGCAATATTCAATTCAGTATGTTCTTTTTAATTCCATCCAAAATGGGGCAACACTGAATACAATACAAACAAATAAAAATAGAGTGACCAACAGACAGGTAACTGACATGAGATTACATATACATGAACATATGGTATACATTTTTTAATTACATGTATGATACCCGATATATCAGGGACGTATAATAATGTCCCTGGATATATATACACGGTTTATGACTTCACTAAATTTTGACAGTGCTTCAAAAATATCGTTACAAGACCCTGAACAGGAACTAAAGCATGATGAAACAAATCGCCTTACGCCAAAACCGTCAGGTGGAAGAATTCGATGTGATACGCGTGTAACACTGACGAGTCCTTGGTAGTCGACTCCGATGGGTAGGATGTTGCGATTCGTTAGTGGGTTCGTCTCTGCAATTTAACGTGATTTAAGAAACTTTTCCTAATGGACCGATGAATCGGGACACTTGAATGCACTTGAATGTAAATAACCGAAATGTTAAGTGTTTTTTAACTTTTGGGTTAAACTGTCAAATTCATGATAATTGGTCCTTTATGTAAAAAGACAAAATCCGGTTAAAGTGTACCTTGAACGAAAAACGATAATCAAATATGTTATTCTTTGTCACCACCAAAGAAGAATGTCGCAAACCATATCAAAATCGGTTGGCCGAGTGCCGAGATATCGCACATCGAAAGTACGCGATTTGCACCTGTCGGTCGACTGCTAATCAGCGTATCGGTCAGTCACGCTGATTTGGAACTCTTCAGTCTATGACGTCACAGGTTGAACGGAGTGACTGTTATGGTGGACAGTAGCATAGAGGACAGTGTGAACAGTATCAGCACAAACATGTCTGAATACGATCTGGACATGAGATTTGAGGTTGTTGAATTTGGCGAATATTGCCGACAAGAAGTCGGAATCCAACAATATAAATTTGAGTTTAAAAAAAAAAAAATAAAAAAAAATAAATAGTGAAATTGACTCTGAAAATGACCGGTTGGTTAACACAGACAGGTGTAATAATCAGTCAATCACCAATAAATGTATATTAGTTATGTGTTTACCATTTCTTACTCATTACCAAAGAAAAGAACACAGCATCAACATTTTTAAATACAATAATGTGCCATTTCATTCCCAAATTAATATTTAAATAAACATACCAACAATACAACAGTTCTCGATACTCTGGTTTGTGAGAAAAGACGAACACACGTACAGTAAATTCATGCGTTATATTCTATACAAAACACGCTTCTAGTCATGAAGGACACTTAATTTAGAAAGTAATATATTATAATCATCATGATCTACAATAGACTAAATCTCTCTCCCGTATGAATACCAGTGTTGAAGCCTACAACAAACTTCTACATAAACAGATTTTATCCCTATTATAATCATCATGATCTACAATAGACTAAATCTCTCTCCCGTATGAATACCAGTGTTGAAGCCTACAACAAACTTCTACATATACAGATTTTATCCCTTATTTTACATGCCATGGTCTCAGGGATTAAGGACGATTAAATGCTTGAATAGATATAATTTATATACGATCGTTGTCAGTGAAATTATATAAAAGTGATTCGCAACAATTATAATATGATTGATACTTTCTGTACAGGTATAGGCTAAGCATAGGTACTTATTAAAACCATCATTTTAGCTCCGTTTTTTATGATAAAAAAACATACAATTTATTTCATCGTGACTAATCATCATTAATACTAAAACTTATAAACTCGCAATGATTTTCGTATATGATTTTTTTTCTCAAATTTTATGTATTTTTGCTATTATTTTTGTAATTGTGTCATTATTATGAAGTGATCGAGATCCTAGTGGTTTTGCTTTCCATTCGTGTCGCAAGTCATATCTTCACCTAAAAAGGGACTTTTAAAAGATGTATAAATATGTTCGGAGAATTACGAATTCTCAAGTTTGAATGGGTTAGTATACCGCTAAACAATTACCAGGTATGAAATTACGGTCCACAAGCTCGTCACACCTGTCACTGCACCACAGGTGTCTGTGATTTCTGGTGTTCTAATCGGCACACGCCGATAATTGCTTGTGAGTTCACGCGTTTGGTTTCTGTGCACTTCAAAAAAGTTCCGAAGACATGCTTTTACAGGTTGTACATAAATTGAGCTATACTATAGGGAATACATTTTCAAGTTGTTGAAATCAAACACATTGTTTTGGAATTCAGTGAGTTTCGTTTTCCTTACATACGAAAAAATTCGTATCTCAAAGGTTTGTCTATAGAATAACCTAAGTTACCCCATTCATACCCACGATGTTGAAAATTTACTCTATGAATCTTGTCTGGGAGTTACTGATCTTTCATGGACACGTTTTATCAATTGCGGACAATTACCCAAAAATCACAAATAACGGTGCCATTGTTGTTTTGGCTAATAAAAAATTCAAAATGATTAGCAATTATTTCACATCTTGTATGAATTGCATTTTAAACTTGTATTACTAGAAGTATTATAACCGAAATCAATACTGGTACATTTGTATGTAACAAACCGGTCATGCCCTCATAATAAAGGCTATATGATGTAAGTCGTTATAAACGGCCCGTTATTCAAATGTCATACATGTTACAACGACCCGTTAAAATATATATATTTTTTTTAATATACATGTTATATACGACCTGTTATAATAGAAAATAAATAAGATGATACACGTTGTATTTGGCCCGTTATAATAGAAAATTAGTAAGATGTTACAAGTTGTATATGGCTCGTTATGAGAGAAAATTAGTGAGATGCTACATGTTATATATGGAACCCTTTCAAAAGAAAATAATATGTCCCTGGTTTCGGTAGCACTTGTTATTTATTAATTCACAAATATAACTCATAGAGTTTATTCAGCACTTTCCTTTTTGTTGTCTTATTCGCATTAATTACAGGCACGTGTTCACGTTTGTTTCTATATATTTCCTATATGGCGGCTCCGATCGTGTTCAACCTGTGACGTCACAGGTCAGAGGTCACCAAAACGAGATAATCGGCTTTGGGCTTCAGGTGTGTTTTCGAGAAAAATCGCAATTACTCGGAAATGGGTCGGCCGATTTTGATGCAGTTTTCTGCATTCTTGTTAATTAATCAATACCAACAACATATTTAAATATTATTTTTCGTTCAGGGTACACTTTAAATACCAAATAATTTCAAACTTGGACCTGATTGACATTGCTAAAGTGGGTGTTTCATCGATGAATTTCTCGGGTAAACCCCGCCTACTCGAAACACTACACTGATATCGTACGCCAATCGGAAGTTTGTATTCGAACTGGCGATGTACACTGATTGGTCAACCAATCAGAAACGTTTTGCCTGCTGAGAGTCGCCGAGTTGCAGGTCGAGTCGATCGCTATATAAGGACATAAACATAGATTTACGTCACCGTTTTACTACCTCGTTTTGCTGACCAGTGGTCAGTGCAGTGTGGTAGTAATCATATCGGTGTCTTCCCACTCAGCCAACATATCCTATTTTAACATTGGGGGTAGGAACAATAGAGAACAATAGGCACTAATTACAGGTAAGTTATAGCCTGTTTTGGAGAAGTAATTGATTCTCAGGTTACCTGTGTTACCTGTATTACCTGTGCTACATGCTGTTAACAGTTTGTAGATAATGTATACTAAATATACATATATAATTCATTTTTCTATATCTTTTATTGTTACAAATTTCACTTTATGAAATTGAATGTTAATGTTCAGGAAACACAAGTATATGATCAAGGGTATATAATTGTCATTATCCTGGATTTAATACTCCAAGTGGATAAGATGTGAAGCTGCATCACATCCATCGTGTTGTTTCGTAGTCTCATCTTGAGAGTCTGCAGAGCCAATTTAAGAAGACGCCTCATTAAGAAATACTATTGGCAAAAGCCTTCAATGTTCAAATTAATACAGTTATTAAGTGTACAAAATATCAAAGAATTAAGTCGCTTAGGCAAATTTATATTTGAAGCAAACAAAATCCGATCTTTATATCTTTAATCCGTACTCCACTTTGTATTTGTACTGTAGCATTGCTGTTCTATGCCATTATCATGTATTGTTTTGTTTATAATATGTACTTATGGGCCGTATGGCCTACAGTCAATAAAGAAATTGAAATTGAATGTATATTTTTAAAGGTATTCTTAAACATTTTCTTCACTTTTATTGTTAGTCACCTACAATGCTTCATCTTTTTGATACTTATGTCGGCAGCATTGTTTTTTATGCCTGCGAAATTTGGGGAAGCCTTAAAGCAGTAGAAATAGAAAAAATTCATCTGGAATTTTGTAAACATCTACTTGGGGTTAAGAAATCTACTTGTAACGCGATGGTATACATTGAACTTGGTCGTCAACCTCTCTTAAATACCCAACTTTTTAGAATGATTAAATATTGGTTTAAATTATTAAAATCCGATAATTGTATCCTAAACGAGGCGTATGATTTCCTTTACAGTGAAACTTTAAAGGATCATCCAAAGCATAAATGGCTAGTTTATCTAAAACAGAAGTTATTTGAGCTTGGCTTTGGATATGTCTGGATTCGTCAGTCTCATATGGATGTCAATCTTTTACCTTTAATTAAACAGAGGATTATGGATCAGGCTAATCAATCCTTGTTCAATTCAATCAATATGTCGAACAAATGCGATCTTTATAAGCACATGGTTGACAAGGTAATGTTACAATCGTATTTAACTAAATCTCTTCCAAAACAGCGAAGAATTATGATAACCAAATTACGACTCACATCACACAATTTAGCAATCGAATCCGGAAGATACAGAAATATTGATAGACGTTTTAGATATTGTTTAAACTGTAATGTTTTAGATGTTGAAGATGAATATCATTTTCTTCTTGTATGCCAGTGCTACGCTGATATCAGGAAAAAATATATCAAAAAGTATTTCTGGGATAAACCTTCAGTTTTGAAGGTTATTGAATTATTAAAATCAAACAATCTAAAGGAATTAAACTTGTTAGGTAAATTTATTATTGAAGCTTTCAAGCGTAGAATTGTTTAACTTAATCCGTCAATTTGTATTTTATTTCACATAGACACGGCTTTCTGACCGATCAGTAATATTTAATGTTCCCGTTCCGGACAGACCACTATTTATGGAATCTTAACAATAAAAATGTATGGTTTAGTTGTTTATGATTCTGTTATTACATGGTTCTATACCTTATGTTCTGATTATGTAGATGTATTACAGAAAATATTGAATGTAATTTTTGTACGGATAATAACTCTAAGTAACATTCGTCTACACATTTGACTTAACTAATTTTTGTCATATTTTGCGTTCTTGTAAGTCATATTAGTATAGTTACTGCATGCCATATTTTGTATTATCGATGTTACAAATGAATTCTGTATATACTGATAGGCTGTATGGCCTAAAGTGAATAAAAAAAAAATTGAAAAAATTGAAATCGAGTCCCATGTATACGTATACTGAAACAGACTATACCTACATTTTCCACAGGTAAACGCAGGTAATGTTTATATAGCAAAAACAACATGTTGGCTGAGTGGGAATGAACCATCATATCGGTGTTTGGGAGGGCGCCGGTATAGAGCCAGTTTGGCCAAACCGACGTTCTCTAACATTGATTTGTCGTGATCTCACTGCGATATCACTGCGATTATCTTATTTCTTTATATTGAGCCGACGTCCGTCCGTCGTCCGTCGTCTTTCCTATTGTTTGTTGTTTGTTGTTTGTGCCCTCGTCCGTTGTCCGTTGTCCGTCGTTTCGTTCGTTTTGTTTACGCTTTGTTTGTGCTTAGCAACATGTATGCAGAGAAGAAGAGCATGTCAATATTCTTGATAACTCCAGTGATGAATAAGACACATATGTAAAAGCCGGTTTCGGCAGTTCTAGACCTGAACATAAAAGGAAGAGAGTGTCCAGTACACCAGATAGAGAGGAATCCCCGGTGAGTACGCCTCAGAACAATGTAATCATTAAATGTGCTAAGACAAAGTTGGGAAACAAAAAACCCATAATGATACAGAAATCTTTATCTGCAGTGTCAGGCCAGAGACCTATATACTAGTATATAGGTCTCTGAGTAGGGTATTTCTGTTACTCAATACATATTAGTTCTCTAATTTTCTTAAATGATTTCGACAGATCTCACCCTGGATTCTTTTATCTTTTAAGATATATATCTATATATTTGTCATGACAGGTCTGATATAATATATATGTACATCAATATACAATACAATGTATACATTTGTATATGCCAAGATATCTATAAGCATCATCATTCCTGCCATCTCATTATGACAGCCACATTTTTATCAATTGCAAGATTTGCAGAACATCATGATTACCTTCAAATATGATATTTTTGTAGATACCTATATGTAAAAACACTGAAATTTAAGACTCATAATTTGGAGGAATTAGCATACCTGAATGTTATGATTATGATATTTCAAGTACAATTGTATTTCTTATTGATATACATCCAAATTATCACTAGCATAAAAAGACTTCTACAATATCTTAATTACATGTATGCAGGAATGTTTATGTTATAAATGCATATAAATTATAATATGAAATCTAGACAAAAGTAAAATACAGAAAACTTGTAAACACGGCCGAGATAAGTTTTCATGAAAGATGTGTTCTCCTTTCTCTAACTTGAAAATCATAAAAATAGAAGTGACAGCAGATATAGGTCTAGTCTGATTCATATTACACCAAACCCAGAATATCTGTACTGTTCCTCCAAAGCTGGATTATAGTCTGATTTATATTATACCAGACCCAGAATATCTGTACTGTTCTTCCACAGCTGGATTATAGTCTGATTTATATTACACCAGACCCAGAATATCTGTACTGTTTTCCCACAGCTGGATTATGCACTCATACATTATATACAGGGTATAATGATCATACCTGCACTTTGATAAAGTCTATTTTTTTTCAATATTAACAAATCTTTGCAAATATTATATATATGTATATACTATTATATTATTTTCATCAGCATTATACAGAACACAACCATGTGTCATCCACAAAGGCAATTGAACCAGGATGTTTTCTTTAGGAAAGTGGTTAACATGGAGTTTTTTTTTCTCCAAAAAGCAAATAAAATTCCTATTAGAACATTATTTCAAATAATACAAAACCCGTTAAAGAATGGTGAAATAAAATATGTTTATGTTTATGAGGTATAAAAATACATAGTTAACCCTGAAGCATATCAATTTGGTATGATTCTATTAATATATTATGATAGAGGATAAAGTTTACTAATGGTAAAATCATTATCCAGTTCTCCAACTTTTCTTCTATCATGCATGTCTCCACATATATGTCTCCAGAAATGTGTTTTTCTTATCTTGTTGTGTTTCTTTTTGTTTAAAGTTCACGGATTTGATTTTTCTATATGATTACATCCATATACACTGTACATACCAGAAAAAATATTGATGTGATGGAAAATTGCCTCCTAGGCCGGTGAAGGAAAGCTTGGAATAGCCCTGTATGAAAACCGGAACATTGACAAGTCAACTTTTGTTGCTTCATGCTACAGCTAAAACAAAATGTGTACCAGTGTAAAAAAAACACCAGCTAAAAGTGACTTGACATTTTAACAGTGACATTGACTGTTGACACAGTGATAATTATCTCTGGTCAGCTGAACCAAGACTGAATTTTGTTAAAAAAATAAACTTAAATGATTCATTAAAACCTGGAGTAGAAGGTCATTAACTGTTGTTGACAGATATCATATGTAATTAAATCACTGATGATATCACAGTTTAATCACCTTTTTATTTCACTCCACAATCCAAGCGAAATATATTCTGAAGAAGTTGAATTCTAGTCTTATTTACTTTTTAATTAAAATTAAATTGAATTAGAAGATTGTTCCAAACTACACTTACTGTACTTAAAGATTTCTGTTAATTATTCACCTATAAATAGGATTGATAATGAAATTATCATTATTATTGAGCAGTATCTATACCAAATGAGGTGTTTTCACAACTCAATACCTATAAACTCTTTAATCAACACAAAAAAGGACATTTATTATAAAGTTCAACAATCTATTGCTTCTGGTAGGAGTGACTGTTAAGGAAAAGTTTGAAGTACAATGGAGTAAATGGTAAAAAAAGTTACAGTAGTTAATTCATAAGTTGGGTATTTGGTTTGAATTGCCAAGTATGATTAAACTATTACTATTACAACTATTATTGATATCATTTTTACACTTCACAAGAAGCACCCTTTGTACTTACTCCCAGCCCTTGACAAAGCCAAACATACTAGTATTTTTTTGTCTTTTTTTCCACTATCTTTCCTAACTTCTTCTCTCTTTCACACTTTCCTGTCCATCTTGACAATAAAGTGAAATATTTATCATAATTAATAAATTAGGAATACCATTTTGATATAAAATTGGCAATTCATTAGTTCATATGTGAATGCCCCCCTTCCATCTTTTTTGTTTGGTGATTGGATTGGAAGTTCAATATATGTATGCCATATATGCATGGTAAAAAAAAAATTCTGATGGGTATTTTGATGAATATGCAATGACATGTTGTTTTTATGTCAATATTCAGCTTGTAATGAAAAACAGTGTTAAAGAGGCTGATGATGAGGGTGAGGATGTAACAATCGGGTATCTAACAGTATATATCAGGATAGTACATTCACATGATGATGATGATGATGATGATGAGATTGTTGGTTGTACATTTGAGAGTGAGATGATACATTATAATTTGACAACAGTTGTGTTGATATATCTTGTACATGAAAATGAAAAAAAAAGAATAAATTACACTTGTATATACATGTACAAGTAATAAATCTCTGGTCAGCTGATGTCTTATTCAATTAAAAACTTTGCTTGATAAATTAAATGGCATGTCACTTTCATCCATTAGAATACATGTACTGCAAGTGCATTTGTTCCTAAGTTGAACTTAGGTTGGTTTGTTTGCTAGTTTCATCACCACACATATGGTTCAGTCATGCAGGATCATTTTGAGGCTGGGTCTCCTTGTAGTAGTGGGTGACTACCTCACTGAATAACACACAGGAGACCCTGAACATATGCTTGGATAGATGTCAATTGATGTCTCATAATCAATTAAAGTGTCATATTCCAGAAAACTGTGAGAACAATCACACTGGTAACCCCAAACTTTTCAATTTCCTTGTGCCAGTGTTAATTTTTAAACATAATTGAGGATTTAAATGTTGCACGAGTGAATGAAGTGCATGTGTGGTATTATTAGTAAGTGAACGTGAGGAAATTAAGTGCAAGGTATAAATGTTAAAGGAAAGGAATTTATTTTTATCCATCTTTCGTGTTCCACCAGAGTTATCGCCCCTCACTACACCCAAGCATATTGACTAATGAGTGAAAAGTACAAATTAGATCCAAGCTATTATTGTTGAATCTCTTAGATAACCTCACAATCTTCAAAGTAAATGGTTCAACTGACCAATCACAACAGTTGTTAATTGCCAACAGATTTCATATCAAGCTCTTCAGAAACATACAAGTGCCATGAACAAATCAAACATAAAAACTGCCAGGAAAAAACTGAGAATTGACAATACACCATAGAAATTGTAATTAACTCAATTTCAATTTTCAATTTCTTTATTGACCGTAGGCCTTGTGGCCCATAAGTACATAATACAAATACACAATACATGAAAATGACAATGAAACAGCAATGCAATACATTGTGGAGAACGGGTTACATATGTAAAGATCGAATCTTATTTGCTTCGAATATGAATTTACCCAGGTTACATAATTCTTTGGTATTATTGACACTTAATTAATAACTGTATTAATTTAAACATTGATGGCTTTTGCCAGTAGTACTTTTCAGAAAGAATATACCATTACATGATAAAACACCACTGAAATTATACACAAGTGCATGGGTTCGGGAAAATTTCTGTAATATTATTTTTAAAACATCCACTTCACTAAAAGGTATTTTTTTTATAAAGTTACATATGTATATAGGTTTCAGAATCAAGGTTGCTACCTGTGAATTAATGTAAAATTTAAAATCATATATAAAATGCATTTCAAATACGGTATTTGATGACTCAATGATGTAATGTCTAATGTTTAAGATTTTATTTTATTCTTATGATAATCATACTCATGACACTTATTTTTTTGACTCAAGCATCTACCCGAATTAAATCAGTCTAGCTATTATTAATGTGTATTCTGGGTGAGTTAACTAACATTTATGACATTTGGCAGACAATAGGACTTTTTTGGGATAATTTTGTTGATATAAGGAATGCATCGCTGTCGATAAAAAAATAATGGATCTAATAAAAACAATAACCTGGCTGTAGATGTTACATGTACCGGTACACACACAGTAGTTCTGTAATCTTTACAAATACGGTTGGATCATAAATATAACACAAAACTAAAATGAAAAACATGTCAATAACATTTATATAACGCTTACTCTTCACATATACAGTGGAATGCTTAAAAACCGCATGGAATAGACTGGGTGCAGCCATGTTGTTTACCCTATCGACAGCTATAGTTCGCGGTAATTTGGTCATCGTCCGGCGAATCACCTGGACCCATCATTTTCATGTGTATTCATACACTTACCTCCGAGCCTACGTTCGCAGACGGAGGCGAGGTGTTCCGATTGGAATAAAATATAAGTTGGAGGCACCACGTGTTAGAGATTTTCTATATTGTACACACAGCCAAGCAAACCCCAAACACAACATGGAGGAGAATCCAAATCCCGGATGACGATGTGACTGACATCAGAAACCGTCAGCTGTTGCTGACGAGTTCGTATTGTAGATAATGTAAATAATATGTGTCGGTGATGGAGGAGGGTTTCTTTTCTTCGAGTTGCGAGTTGCGAGTTGGAAAATGCAAGTTGCGAGTTGGGAAATGCAAGTTGGAAAATGCGAGTTGCGAGTTACAAAATGCGAGTTGCGAGTTGCAAAATGCGAGTTGCTAGTTACAAAATGCAAGTTGCGAGTTGCAAAATGCGAGTTGCTAGTTACAAAATGTCATTATTAATGTTTCTTTAAAAAAAGTGTTGGTCTTTAAAACATACATCCCCAGAAAGCATGTGATTGTCATCGTAGGCTTCATTTTATCGCTAAAACTTATAAACTGGTAATAAACAAATGGGCAGAGCTATGTGCCAAAACAAACTAAAATCCTATTTTTAAAGAGTGGTCATCCGATGCCCTGGTATCTAAAATTGAAAAAAAAGTAGGTGATAAAATATTTTAATTTTCGCATTAACCAGACTGACTATAATTGATTACATGAGCCTCTCCTAGATATAAGTCCGTATTATAATTAAGCTCATATGGTAGAACATCGCTTTAGTGACCCGAAGGTTCTGGATTCGAATCAACAAAATTAATTTTATTCACATGTTGTTATGTTTTAAAGAATAATATAATTTAATTTTTCGTGGTCATATCTAAAAGATTTTTTTTTCAACATTTAATGCATATTTAATATTTATTTATTTTAAAATTAAGTATTTAGTTCTGTGTCTGATTATATTCGGCAGTTATTAGTCTATTACGAGAAAAGTTTGCTAATATATTGAAATATATGCTAAGGCAAGTTCACGTATACACGGAATGTAAACAACGGCCATGTGTGTAGTTTATGTGTAGTGTAGTATAGTATACGTTTTTGTAGTTTGGTTGTTTCCGGCTTCGTGAAAAATCTCCCGATAAGAATATGTGCGACGAGTGATTTTTATACACTGATGTCTCAAGGATTCCCCCGGTCAAGCGTCGAGGACAGCGGTCATTTTAATGTAAGGAGAGGCTGAATGAGCACCTTGGATTGCCATGAACACATGTGTTCCTCTTCCTTAAAGGATGCTTGTGACCTAATTGGGTCAACACCCGCTCACGTAATCTAGTGAACGAGACAATAAGTACAACTACTGTACGCCCCACCCAATGGTAAGGTGTGACAATCTTTTGTTAACTGATACATTAGAAACTTCCGGCTTGTGGAAGTCATTTCGACTCATTACATGTCAAATCAAAATTCCTGACATGATACAACAGATAAAACCATGATACTAACTCTGTGATAGACTTTTTTTACTGTAACGTTATGTTGAATTTAGTAACCGAAGTAATACAGATATAAGTAGACTTTATGACTACTGATTATTAAAAAAACATTGCAACGTTATGTTGAATTCAGTAACCGAAGTATTACAGATATAAGTAGACTTCATGACTACTGATTATTAAAAAAACATTTCTATGTTTTTCTACGTATATATGTGAAAGTGCACAAGAAAACAATGTCGGTTGCACAAAGTTTTAGCGATAAAATGAAGCCTACGATGACAATCACATGCTTTCTGGGGATGTATGTTTTAAAGACCAACACTTTTTTTAAAGAAACATTAATAATGGCATTTTGTAACTCGCATTTTGCAACTCGCAACTCGCATTTTGTAACTCGCAACTCGCATTTTGTAACTCGCAACTCGCATTTTGCATTTTCCAACTCGCAACTCGCATTTTCCAACTCGCAACTCGCAATTCGAAGAAAAGAAACCCTCATCGGCATACATGTATATGTAAATTTGACCTCTCGTCTCAAATATGCTGGCTGTGTAAGCATGTTTGCATGACTTCTTAAATTTGTGCCATATTTTATTATTTATTCAGCTTTCGTTGATATTCTTTTAAATTTTGTTTTGTGATTTTCATTGTTATGGTTTTAATAACAGCTCTCTACTGAACTAAATTGTTGAAGTTGTGTTGAGTATGACAAGCCACCGACCGTCTACTGCATATTGTAGGCTCTTTGGTCATTAACAATGAAATGCAATACAATATCCATGTTGAGAGGTGACACATGAATTAACAGGAAGCTATGTATAAATGAATATGTAAATATGGCAGGGGACATATTTATATATTGTATACAGATATAAAATGAAGACAATAGTCATAAGGAAGCAAACTTTATTGCTTATAATAATATAACCGCAGGAATGTCGAAAAATAATAAAATTTGTAACAACAATTACATTCATATTCACTAACAATTCTAGATGAGCCAAAATTTGCATAATGTATTGAAGATAGATTCTGACAACATGTGAAAGGTTAAAGGTCAAACAGACCGTTCAACTAGGCCATCAGTCTGGAAAGGTGATAATTATGGAAAATTTGCTCGGTCTGGTGAACAGGTCAAACAGAGTCATTTTCTGTCTGGTTCGTTAAATAGAAAAAAATGTCTACACATTAGCTAACCTTTTGTTTATGAATTAAAACAGACCACACACTAGTAATTTTAAGCACATGCAGGAATGATTTACACAGCCTTCCTCATAATAAACAACCTTCATTCTACTTGTACATGTATATTATGGACTCCTGACATTGGCATGCAGAACTTGGAAATGATTTAACAAAATTCCTGAATAATTACAAAGTTTGGTCAATACAGTTTCATGGAATTTCTGCTTTGTGCATGCATACCCACTTTCAATGATCTCAGTACCACGAGTTGAAGCCAAAACAAGTCATTTCCCATTTTGTAATTATGTAACTTTTCCTACATCTGAAGTTGTTTGCACAATTAGCTTAAAATTAGTGATAGAGAGTGGATGAAAATATTAAAAGTATGATTTCATTGTGTCAGATGGTGTACAGATTGTAAAAAATGCTTCCGATAACCAATGAAATGTCATCAAAATTATTATGAAAAACAAACCTTAATAACTCATCTCAAGCGCAACATTAATTCTTGAAAAGATTATCCTATTTCATCAATATATTGGACACAGTGAAAAATAATTTTACGTTAAATCACAACATGAAGTTGATATGTAAAAACCAATTTTTTTATCAGAAATGTTAAGCCTGGGAAAAGTCGAACCCCACAACTGTTTAAAGATAATCATTTCACTGTACATTTATAAAGTGCGTTGTTGTGATAATCAATTGCCGTGTCTTAATTATTCTAATTATTCAGTTAAATAAAGAATAAACAAGTGACTGTCCTTGGTCATTAAAACTGAAAGTTAAGGCACTTGACCGTATATTGGAGTTCACAGAAGCCAACTCACACCAAAAACAAGGACTGATCATTGTAATGTGCAAAATTTATGGATAGGCCAGTTTAAATTAGTAAGAAATTTGTCATTTGACATTAATTTAAAGATAAATGACCTAAGTTAAACATTTCAAAAGTTTTATACACCATATAGACCTTGACTATTTGGGGTTAGAAAATGAAAGTGAATGGAAAATTCTTTCGACTCCACTTATCCTGAAAGAGGTTTACACAAAATGCTAAAAAGATTTATTATCTTTTTCTTTTATGAATCATCCACACCATATTCTCCTAGACTATCTGGTGTTAGAAAATGAAAGTGGAGAAAAATGTCATCGACTTCATTTATTCTGAAAGTGGTTTCCATAAGATGTTCAAAATGTTTGTTTTCTTTTTCTTTTATGGATCAGCAACAGTTGGAGTCATTTAGGACGAAATGTTCTAGAGATACTTGGCATGTACAAGTTGGACCAGTTATTTTTAAATGAAGGATTATCCAAAATGACTGTGAACTCCAGAGTCATGAATGAGTGACATGTTTCACCTCATCTGATGTCAATACCTGTTCAGGCTTCAACATATTCAAATGACCTGCACTTTGACCTTGACCTTTTGGTGACCTTAGTAGCTACAACAAACAAGCACCTTATCTTAAGGGTCCAAAAAACATCAATGACTTTGACTGATGAAGATCAATTGTTGTCTTGGTAACATATTTATCATTTTACAGGAAAAGACAAAATAATGACAATTGACCTTTGACTAGTATAGTTCTGCTGACGATGAACAATATACACATATAACTTCTGGGACAGAAAATGGACTTATAGCCCACAACACAAAACATGTTACATCCTGTTTTTCACTTGCGTAAAAAAATCGTAATCAGAAAACGCCCCGTAATCACATCCATCATCACATTATCTGGACACAAATTGCTTTACACGAAATACGCACAGAGTTAGGTCATAATGCTTAACAAGCAACAATGACAATACTACCGTGACCTTTCAAAGGACATTGTTTCATAGTTCAGAGATAAAGGTTTTAGCCAATTTTTGTCAACTTTCATGATAAGCACTGTCACACTTTAAAGACTAGAAGTCAAAAGAAGGTTTCCATTTAAGCATACAGCTGATAACTTAATGATGACCTTCTGATTACTCTCACAATCACTGGCAATTAGAAACAATCATACTGGTGATGACAGATTTTCAGACCCCTCTTTTCCAGATAAAATTGCACAACAGAAATCTCTGATATTAAAATTCCATTAAAACAAATTACTGTCACAAACTATGATAAGACTAATAAAAAAAACCTATTACACTCTTTTTAATCTCATTTTATTTAACATTTCTCCGATTCAACAATACATCTCAAGGACATTTACCAGAATCTTTATTCACAACAGTCACCTAGAACATCAAATTCCAATGGTCATATATAATTCAGTGTAAGAATATGACATTTCTATTTATTGTTTTTCTTAACTTCAATAATTCAGTATCAAAGTAATATATGGCATAATTTTCTAAGTAACATCATGAAAAGGACTGCCGGTGTATTTAAGAACACAAACACTGTCGCCAATAACACCTGTGGTCACAATATGCAGGTGCTCTGTCGTGACTGGCTAGTTCTCCGTTATCAGATTCATATACCTTATACGGTAGACCAATGTGAATTGCTTCCAGCATCTACTACCCTCACTCTCTAAATATTGGCGATGACACTGTTGGTATACATCCTTAAGTTATCCCACAACTTGGATTTACCTCCAATTCTTATCATCCAAAAATCTTCGAAATTTCAGGAGTTTTCATGATTTTTAATCTCCGCAGATAACTTATTGTTAGTGTAACCCTAGGATTTTGAATATGTCAACAGTTATTGTAATTATCAATTATAGACCTTTGATGAGGTCAATATGATGTTAAATTCAAATATACCGCAATATTGACTTGGTGTGCATTTCTAAAAATAGAAACATCAGGTCAATATCTTAAATGATTAATTTCATGTAAAAATGTCCTAGCGAATGACAATTGAGGAAAATTGGACCATTTCTAATATCTGCCAGTAGTTAATTTGTCATTTAACATGAAGACAATTCCACTTTAAGAATGTTTAGAAATATATTGAGTTAGATACAGTTAATAACCTTGTATGAGTTTTGTTCCTCAAAGGTAATCAACACCATTCAAATTTCTTAACACCATCTATTATCAAAGTTGATCCTACTTACATAACTCTCGATCGGAATAACAAATGTTCTTGGCTTTTGTTAACAAAAAACAATATCGCATAAAAATATGACCATATATGAGATATTTCAATACTTCCTTGCCAACAGTTCATCAACTGTACATGTACAAAAGTAATCTCACAGATTTTTTTTTTCATCTTCATGAAAAAATAAATAAAACAATACAGAAAACTAGAATAGCTATTACAAAGAATATTGGACAATAACAAAACAAATATGACAACATCTGAATAGAAACAAAGATATTACAGAATCTGAAATATATATTATATATATGTGTTATGTATAGACAGAAAATGTATGAAAGCAACTAGGTAGAATTATAAAGGAATAGAAATTTGGCAACATCTCACTACTTGACTATAATGCAGAACTCACTTCAGGGACTACCAACTAACTGTAGTTAGCCAGTCCTCACTCGCACACGTAACAGTACATTTTGAATAGATTATCAATCCACATACATTCATATCAAAGTGTCGACAAGACTATGAGATGCTGGGTATGAGGGATGTACATAATCAAAAATGAATAAAGAAGGACAGGACAACCCAGCCGATAACCTCAGCAACAATCCCTTGTAAATACTAAAGGGCAGAGATGGAGCAATCTTTTTTTTAAGTCCCAGTAACAAATAAATCTAGGACTACCAGAATTTAAAGGCTTTCCTGAATAACATCTGCGTAGATTTATCTAAACATATTATCTTATCACAATTCAGGTTAATATTTTCGTTTGAAGCCTTTCCTTTTTTCAGCTTTGTGGATCCTTCATCGCATCTCGAAAAGTCGATATCAATTAAATAAATCATTTATTGAAAATTTACATAACATATCTACACACTATTGGCGCCTCTCTCCCTCCCCCTCTCTCTATCTCTCCTCCCCCCTCTCTCTATCTCTCCTCCCCCTCTCTCTCTCCCCTCCTCCCCCCTCTCTCTCTACTCTCTCTCTCCTCTCCCTCCCCCTATCTCTCTCTCCTCCCCCCTCTCTCTATCTCTCCTCCCCCTCTCTCTCTCCCTCCTCCCCTCTCTCTCTACTCCCCTCTCTCCTCCCCCTCTCTCTATCTCTCTCTCCCTCCTCCCCCTCTCTCTCTACCCCTCTTTCTTTCTCTCTCTATCTTTCTTTCTCTACTCCCTCCCTTTCTCTTACACTATCTGTCTGTCATTTTCCTACAGATGCTATCAACAACATGGCATCACACACGATAAAGCAACAGCTCTCTCCGAAATGTAACATTGCTAGTGCAGGACACACAGTGCTGACCACCATTTGGCCATAGTAACAAGGTGACAAGGACAGAATTACAGCTGTGGTCAAATGTACAACCAGGCGGCCACTCTCCGACCATACATAACATGTTTTTTTAACAGTACATACATAGAACAGTTAAAGGCACCAATATCCTTCAATAATAATGCTTAACCTTAAAAGTCAATAGAGTCATTCCACAACTTTTGATGAACGCTTGTAACAATTTAACAATTTTATGGAATGTTTATCTCGAGTCCAAAAGTCCAGTCATCAAAGTGCCATTGACCATGCTGTAGCGTCAGTATACTGATGTATACTGCTAAGTGTCACAGTTCAATTACATCATAATATCCGTCCAGTTATACAAGATATTCATTCCCACTTTGTGTAACGCTGAGAGTGAGCCATTCTCGAAACACTTCTTGCTGTACTGAAGACCCCTATTATGCTGCGAGACAGGGCCCATAAAAATCAACTTCCTGTCATGCTCATTGAAGGTCTTTCTTCTATGTATAGTTCCTGTGTATACTTTCGGTACATGCGAAGATCCCTTCTGCTGAACACAGGGCCCTAACCAGCTTCTTGTCATCAGTACAAAGACGAAGATTTGTACTTTCTGTATGCCTGAAGATTCCTTCTGAACACAGGGCCCTAACCAGCTTCTTGTCATCAGTACAAAGACATAGATTTGTACTTTCTGTATGTGCGAAGAGCTCTTCTCCTGAACACAGGGCCCTAACAAAGTTTCCTGTTTTAGCACAAAGACGTTGCCGATGTCATCGCCTCGTCTTTCCATTGCCTGTGTCTTTCTTCATGAGATTGCGTAGTTTGATAAGGTTTTGTTTAGTAGTTGTGTCATCAGACTTGAGTCGGAGAGCCTCGAGGTAGCTCTGCTCTGCCTCCTCCAGTTTACCATTCAAATGTAGCATAGCACCCAAGTTCATGTGGGCAGTTGCTACCTGTAACGAGCAAAATTGTGTCGAAATTTTTTCATTCATTTATATTATTACATCATACTTCACAAATATTGAGATGGTTTTGATGATAAGAATGTTCACATTTCTAAATATCCTTTAATTTAATGTATGTACTGTTAAATGAGAAAATCTGGTGTAGATTTTTTTAATCTTTGCTTACTCCTGAAGTAAATTTAATAGAGCAACATGTTAAAAATATTGTTCAACACAGGATTTTATTTAGAGAATAGATGAAGTAAGATATTTATACATGACTATCAATAACTTAAGTTTAAATCTTTATGTTTAAGACACAAAAAGTAATCTACTGCTCTTACAGTTGGTTTAAGAAGAGCTGCCCGTCGATAAAGGTCCTCGGATCGACTATTGTCTTGAATTTGTCTGAAAAAGATTGAAAGAAACATTGTAAATGAACTAAACAATAAACACATAGGTTGCTGGAGACTTAGGCCAAAAAAATTTAACCAAGTAATTTTCTGTTCTCCATGGTGATTTTCTCAGGAAAACTGATATGAGTAAAGATTGAGGCTAACGCCTCCATTTCATTTGGTTTCATACAGGAATTTATCTTCCTTTTCCGCCACCTAACTGAAGTTTTATCCAAACATAATTTTCAATTCTTATCTAAAAATAATGATCAAACAGAATTAATAAAGTCTTGTAAAGTTGATTTCATTTTAACATAAAGTTATTTTTACAGGAAATTAAACTCATAACGAACCTAAGGATATTGGCTGCATTAAAAACAACTTCAAAGTCGTTTGGTGCTCTCTCAACTGCGGCTAGGTACATCTGTGCGGCTTCTTCCATTCGGCCAGTCTCTGCCACAAACTGGGCTGTATAACAAAGTAATAACAATTAAAGTGGGCTGTATAACAAAGTAATAACAATTAAAGTATTGTCTGTGATAACTATATTTTAATTTACTTCATTGTAAACTTTACAGATCAGGCTGGTGAAATTAACATATATATCAAAACATTATTTCGAAGCCAGCTATGTGGTGAAATTTACATATACAGTTATATATTAAAACATTATTTGGAAGCCAGTCACAAATTGCTTTGATTATGATACTGTGTATTACCGTAATGGTGCTGGACGCTCAGATCGCCAGCGTCTATAGCCTGAGCTTTCTGGTACCATTCCTCAGCCTCCTTCAGCATGTTCTGTGGGGAAAATACCGAAAGTTATCTCCCTTTGTTCATATTTCAGGCAGAATCATAGTGAAGTTGTAAGATACAGAATTATATGGGTTTGATGAATTTATGATAGGTGTGTAATGAAAACATTTTTTTTTCATGTAAATAATGATCAATAAACAATATATTTTTGATTCAAAGTTTAATTGTGCCATAATTTATGAACATGATTTTTGTGTTTAAAATTTACATAGGAACATGTATGGTATACAAACAATATTTTGTGATTTTTAAGATACCTTTTTCTGGAATAGTTTGGCCATGGTCAGATGGGCTGGAATGTGGTCAGTCTTGACCCGTAAGGCCTCTTTGTACCAGTGCTCAGCGTTGTCAAACTGACCCAGTTTTAAGTAGACTTCCCCTATAAAATACCAGAAAATCAGGCTGACAACAGTCAAACGACAGAATCTTAGATTTTCTTACTTACGGTTCTTGTCAGAAGTTCATATTTGTGTTGACAATGCACAAAATCAAACACAAATGGGAAGAACCCTGACTGAATCATTTTGAGGTCCTGATAGATGAACATGAAATTGTCCCTATAAGTCTGAAATTGTTTCAAGGAAATCATTAAAATGCAAAGATGATGTATTAACAGGAAAAACATCACATACAAAATTATCACATTGAGGACATTCTGGAGTGGGATAAAGGACACTTTGTACACAATTTTATATTGATAAGGACATAGTCATCAAGATACCCTATCCATGCAAATATTGTAGCAATCAGCCAATCAGATCACAGCAGCCTCATTAAATATGCACGGAACATGGCGATGATCAAACTGGAGCGAGGGGTTTAGGTAATAAGTCTACCAAGCAAGTTTCCTTAAAACCCGATCATTCCATCAAAAGTTATTGTGCAGAAAGCAAATCCGTATGAAAGGACGGATGATCGGAACCAGGATCATTTGTATATCCTCGCCAACTTCGTGTGGGCGGAGGGTAATAAATCATGCAGTGATTACATGTATAGGAAAACACCATGGGAAATTTCCCAGTTTTTCAACTACATTTTACTTCAATTTCAAAAGTTCCTTTAAATCGATGAACATTTTTGAAAATTTCTTGACCATTCTGGACCATTCTGGCCCCTGTACTTGCAGATATCTTTAGTTACTTACCCATCATGTTGTAGATACTCTGAGGTTGGTAGTAGCTTGGTCGTCTCTTCAGTGCCTCCTTGTATATTGCAATGGCATCCTGTCAACATGATCAGGCCAACATTGTCACACAATTACCTATAAACATCTGAGTTATACATCTTTGTTTTCAAAATCTTCATTTTGTGATGTTTAAAGTTGCAATAAAATTTAAGATTTTGAAATTAAAAGGCAAAGAAACTTGACATCATTTACACTGTATGGAAACAGAGAGGCATCAAATCACAACCACGTGGGTTTTCCCCAGGTACTCCAGTTTCCTCCCACAGTAAGACCCCTTGCGCACTTCCATCCGGGCCAACAAGCGTGATTAATATAAGTTAATATAACTTGTTTCGCAATTGTTTTAAAAGAAATAAAGCTTACAAATCACAAAGGGAGATAATTAATTGCTATTTGAAATAGAACAGAGAAAACAAGTTCAAATCCAAATTCATACACATATTCTAAATTTATCTCATGAAAATTCAAGAATATCTTCTCCCTATAGCTGTTCAATAGTGAATAATATTAAATGTGCAGTCAATTTCATTGAAGTGGAGATCATTCAAGTATTTCCCAGGATTCTTGTTCAGTAGACTTTTATTGTTGTTTATAAAAATCCACGTTCAGCATTTTTGGGCTGACTTAATCGGAGAATACTCTTGAAGGTAAGGTGATTGAGCCACACAGGTAGAAACTTAGATCAATGTTTCAAAAACTGCAAATTTACAGAATCCCAGCAATACAGGTTTTATATAGGGCGGGAGTGTAGGAAGATAAACCTGAATAAATTTTATTTTTTTTTTCAAAATTTTCAACACACAAAATTCTATTCTGATAAACCCAGTACCTAGATTGTGAATCAACAGCTTGAAGGGTAAAAATGGATAATAATAAAAGCAGAACAATGTTTTCTGTTCTGCAATTATCTAAAAAAAATTGTACCAATTCTGACTCAATATGAGAGCTATTTGTCACAATATACAATTGTATAAGAACACTTAAAGTCAAGCTACTACCATAGCATGGCTGTCATTTGATGTAATTAACCAGTTTAGTAAAAAAGATTTTATCACCTGGCTATGCCTAATACTGCAACAGGCAGATAATTACCCCATCATGGTCGGGCATTTTCATTTTCCCCCTTTCTCACCAAAACCAGGTTTTAAAATCTACAAAATCTCCCTTTGTGCATACCGGAGTCAGTTTTTTTCATGTATCACATGTGCTTGTCAAATCATAGCATTACAACATTCAAAATCAGGCTTTGTGAATGTTGTAGTGGATGATTTTTTTAATGGTTCACACGTGTTTGTCAGATAAATAGCATCATCATTGCAGAATGTATCATTGTCATATGGGACGTTTCAAGATTGTAAGTGTTGATTTTCATACAAAAATCAAAGCTTCTTGTGTGACAGATATTTATTCTTTCGATAACAATCACCCTGACTAAAACACTCATAAGTATTACACTTTTTGTTTAAAATTTACATTTATTAACCAAAGGAGCAGGCGGATAAACGAAAGATATGTACATTTTTTGTTTTCTTAATTTACATTTATTCAAATTTAGAAAACAAATAGCAATTTTAATTCATTCTAATTTACAATATAACAAAATCCTTT
This sequence comes from Pecten maximus, assembly GCF_902652985.1. Taxonomy (NCBI): domain Eukaryota; kingdom Metazoa; phylum Mollusca; class Bivalvia; order Pectinida; family Pectinidae; genus Pecten; species Pecten maximus. The sequence continues at coordinate 3,533,444 of NC_047019.1, read as the reverse complement.
GGTAAAGAAATGCATCCATTTATGCCCAATTTACTTTTCATCAATGCAAAGGTTTTGTTCCAACCAGGTGTGAATAATTCTATCTGATGAATGTGGAGTCCGATTTCCGTACAGGTGAAGTCACCTGTACAGGTGGAATGAGGAGGGAACATTCTATCTACAGGTAAAATATATTCAGGTGAGACTTGGGGGGAGCAGGTAGAACCATATCGCTATACATACCATTTACATAACTTACATGAGAAACAACTCGGATTAGAATTTTTATAAATCTGATACACAGCGAGATGTGTACTTATATATGATTTATGATTGGCCGTCTCATATCTTTTAACATATAATTAGTCTCTGTGAATGTAAACTGGACTAGTGCTGAATTTCTAATGTCTCGCTGAATCTGAAGACATGTGCCAGTATGGTAATATTCCGAATTAGGATGTCATCATGAAGAGCATCAACTAGCTGACGTCTAGTTAATTTCAACTCGGGTCGACATTAGATTAAAACAGGAAAGGAGTGGAGCTCATCAAGTCGACTTACAATAAATTGATGAACCCATCCTCTTCGCCCATTATGATTGACTTTTACTTTCCAAGATACTACGCTGTTAATGACATTTTGTAGATTCTGTAATCCAGTTTCTTTTAAATCCTATTAAAATTTCATTTCTGATGTTCTTTTTAATGTTATATCGAATACTCGTTCAAAATAAACAGCACAATGTAACATGATTTCGCCAAGATTTCTGGTAAAAACCAAACATAGAGAGAAAATGTGGACACTGTTGTTCAGAGATTTGGAGTAACTTAAAGACAATATTAAAAATGAGAGTTAAATGAAATTTGCAACTGAATAAGTTTAAAAGTTTTGTGACTGCTGAATTTTTCTTTCGATTATTTGTTTCCAGATCAAGAGGCGAGACACAGCATGTCAATGATTCCAGTACAACAAGTATTAAATTTGCTGGTAAATAAATTGCAGACCTTGTGACAGAACTGAACCAAAAGGGTTCCTTTACATCGGACTTTGTCTACCCAGGGTGTGTTGTTGTGATAGAACTACAGGGTTCCTTTACATCGGACTTTGTCTACCCAGGGTGTGTGGTTGTGACACCTTTATATCAGACTTTGTCTACCCAGGGTGTGTGGTTGTCACAGAACTACAGGGTTCCTTTACATCGGACTTTGTCTACCCAGGGTGTGTGGTTGTGATAGAACTACAGGGCTCCTTTACATCTGACTTTGTCTACCCAGGGTGTGTGGTTGTCACGGAACTACAGGGCTCCTTTATTATATCTGACTTTGTCTACCCAGGGTGTGTGGTTGTGATAGAACTACAGGGCTCCTTTACATCGGACTTTGTCTACCCAGGGTGTGTGGTTGTCACGGAACTACCGGACTCCTTTATTATATCTGACTTTGTCTACCACTTTACTTACCTGGTTTCTCCCCATCTCTGCGTACAGCCGACCAAGGTTATACAAGGCTGATATCTTGGTATTTTCATGAAGACGCGGGTCTTTTAGGCCTGAAGTGTCCAAGTCTGCACAATGTAAGTACACCTACAAACAAAACCAGCAATAATTAGCAACGATGTATTCTCAGACATATCAAAGCATCTCATTATAAACTTTATTTCTTCAAATTAATTGGGAAACAAGCAATACAAATGTATATATATAATTTTATCCGTTTACGGTATTAGGATGAAATTATTTTCTCCTTGGTATGTTTACGCCAATAGGTGGCGTTGTGTGTATATTTGCACGTGCGAGTGGTGCAAATATCGGCCTACACGTGGTCGTACCTGGGTTGGTCATTCAGGCGACACAGGTAGCGGTGTGTACACGTGCAAATTTTGTCTCCGTTTGTACAGTGTAAATTATCTAATTTAATGGAAGTCGACACAGAAGTTTCTACTGAGAAGTCAGCGGAGGTTTCCCTCAACGACATTTAAGTCAGCTGAAGGACCAGAAACGGGAGCTTAGAAGTTATTTGGACTCCAGGCTGTCAGTACTTGATAAAACTCAAGATGTTTCTAAGCAAGTTCAAAAGTTGAAGGAGGAAAAAGACACAGTTTGGAAGCGTGAGGGAAACAAAGAACAGTTTAAGTTTAATTCAGAAATTTTAGAGGAAGTTCAACAGGTTCTATGGGCTGTTAATGCCGGTAAAACGGAGTACGCGGTTGAACTTCTTGAGGAGTTAACATGTAAGCTGACTAGGCGTAACAAGTTAATCCGGATAGCGGACACTTCTGAGGCTGGTTGGGGAGCGGTTAAGGAATATGTAGCTAATCCATTAGCGAGTGATTCTGATGACGACCGGAAAATAGCTAGAGCGGACAGCAAAGCAGTTAAAAGGCTGAAAGATAAGAAGAAAAAGACAAAGGACACTAAACGTACACGTATAAACGGGTATAACTATGGGAGACCCAGTTTTGCTACGGGCTCGGCAGGACAAGATAGTTATGTTCGTCCTATCTCTGATAGTGGGAAGCAGCTTTTTCGTGGCCAACAGAGTTTCGGATCACGAGGATGTTTCGGGTGTGGTGAATTCGGCCATATCCGGAGAGACTGCCCAAAGATCTCCAGGCCCGGAAATTCCTAATAAGCTGGATATCAAAGACGGACAGGTGGTAAAAGATAAGTATGATTTTATATCTGATGATATCAATACCCATGATGACAGTTTATTTTCTGAATATTTCGAATATGAACA